>NW_028114048.1:67500-70000 GCF_964289735.1 Phaethon aethereus | reverse complement strand
GGCGCGCGGCAAAGCCCCAGCCCGGAGACGGCCCGACACGCGTGGGACGGGCGCGCCCGCAGACGGCCCCCCCGGGGACGACGGACGGGGCGCAGCTCGGCGGGAAGGCTCGCCGACAGAAGGAAGGCGGGAACGGCGCGGGGGCGGAGTGGTGTGTGTGACGGGAAGCAGCGCGCCCCACCCCGCGCCCCACCCCCGCCCCCACCGCCCCGGCACGCACACGCGCGCGGCAGCACGGCACGGTACCGCCGTGGTACCCACCCGCAGACAGCCGCCCGCGCGGGACGCCGGGGCTGGTGGGCGGGGGCCGAGGCCCGCGCCTCCGCCCCACCTCGTCTCTCCCCACCGCCGCGCCGGGCCCGACCGGCCCGGCGAAACCTGGCGGCCCCCGGCGGGACGAGATCCGCCCCGCGGGCGCTCCGGGAGCGGGGAGCTTCGGAGCGCTCCCCGAGTCTCCACTTAGGGGGACGAAGGCCCTGGGCCGACGCCGCCGGGCTGCGGGGAAAAGCGTCCACTCCCCCTGAGCCCGGGGCCGCGCGCGGGCCTGCGAGGCAACCCCAGCCGCGCCGCTGCGGCCGCCCCGCCCCCCCTCGGCGAGGGGCGGCGGCGGCGGCCCGGGCGGCGATTGATCGTTAAGCGACGCTCAGACAGGCGTAGCCCCGGGAGGAACCCGGGGCCGCAAGTGCGTTCGAAGTGTCGATGATCAATGTGTCCTGCAATTCACATTAATTCTCGCAGCTAGCTGCGTTCTTCATCGACGCACGAGCCGAGTGATCCACCGCTAAGAGTTGTCTGGCTTTCGGCACCGCCCCGCGCGCGCGGGGGGGCCGGGGCCGCTCGCGAAAAGCGGCCCCCCTCCTCTGAGGGCGGCCCGCCGCCCGCCCGGCCGCCCCTCCGCCCGCGCGGGGAGGGGCGAGGCGCGGCGCGGCGGCGAGGCAACGCCTCGGCTGACCGTACGAGCACACACGGAGAGGAGGCGGCGGGGAAAAGGAAAGCAACGGAACACACCCCGAGCGGCAAGGGCGCGGAGCCCGCGCTCCCGACCGACCTGGGAACACGCACCTTGCTCGCTTCGGAGGCGGCCCAGGCGCCCGGGCTCGGCCCGGCCTCCGCGCGGAGGGCAGCGGCGCTCCCGGACCGCGCACGGCCGCCCGCCTCGCTCGGGACGGCGCGTGCCGCGCTGCCAGGGCAGGCAGCGGCAGCGGGGCGCCCCGCCGGCGCCGCGCGCGCCTCCGCGCCAGCCACGGCCGCGCTACGACAGCCGGCTCCCCACCCCGCCCCCCCGCCGCGGCACGGCGCCGCCGGCTGCCCCGCCCGGGACCGCCGCCTCTCACACCTCGGCCCCTTCCGCGGACAGGCGCCGGGCGGATGGCGCCGAGGCGAGGGCGGCGCCCGCTCTCCCCGCTTCCACGCGGAGACCGGGACGCTCTCGCCCCTAGCAGCCCGCCCGGCCCGGGCCCGGCAAAAAAGGCGAGGGGGAGGCGACGGTCGGGGCCCCGGGACGGCAACAGCCGCCGCCGGCGCTCGCCGGGGCGGAGGGAAGGGAGCGGAGCGCAGCGCCGCGTCCGCACCGGCGCGACGGAGGCGCGGCGACCCGGCGGCCGCCGGGCGAGCCGCCCCCCCACCGCGGAGGGGGGCCGCCCGTCTCGAGGCAGGCAAGGACGGCCACGGCCGGCCGCGCCGCGGTCTCTTCCGCCGAGACCGGCCCGCGGAGTGGGGGGGCAGCGTGAACCCCCTCCCCGGCCCGGCTGCCCGGCGGGACGAGCGCAGACGCCGGCGCCCCCCCGGGGGCTTCGCGAGAGCCACTCCCGCCCCCGAAGGCACACCGCCGCCCGACCGAACCCCCACCGGGTCGCATCGAGCCGCCCGAGTCTTTGAACCTCCGCCCGGCTCCACGGCCTTCGGCCCCAGGGGGCTCGCCGAGGGAGGGCCGCAGAGGCACAGACGCTAGGTACCTGGCCCTGGGGTGAGGGAAACGACCTGCAAGGCCCCGCGGGGGTGCCTCCCCCCGCTGCTGCCCTCGGGGGAGCGTCCGCCCGCGGGGGCGCGCCCGACATCCGCCACCATCGCCTCGTCCTCCTTCCCGGGGCCCGGGGTTTCCCTCAGCAACCCGGCGCTGCGCCCGAGAGGAGAGCCGTGGCTCGGGCCGCCCGCTGGCGCGGGACGCGAACCGGCGGGGGCCTCGCCCACCCGAAGCGGCAGCGGCGACACCCGCCCGCCCCGGCTCCCTCGTGGAGGAGAGAGACTGAGGCGGCAGGGCGGCCGGGGCCGCCCGCGCCAGCCCCGAAACGCCCAGAGGCCTCGCGCCCTGCGCGGCCGGTGCGGGGAGGGCCGGGGGAGCCGCCTCCCCCGGCCCCCAAAGGGCCCCTTCCTTCTCTTCTCTCTCACCGCCCGCACCTGCCGCCCCCCTCATCGCCGCCACCGCCACCTCCGGACCCAGCGGGCCGCGCCGCGCCCCGCGCCGACGGCCCCCACCCTCCCTTTCCCCGCGCTGCAGCCC
>NW_028114048.1:0-62500 GCF_964289735.1 Phaethon aethereus | reverse complement strand
GATCCGCTTCCGGTTCGGGTTCGGGTTCCGGTTCCGGTTCGGGTTCCGGTTCCGGTTCGGGTTCGGGTTCCGGTTCCGGTTCGGGTTCCGGTTCCGATCCCGGCGCCGTCGCCGGTCCCGGCCCCGGCCCCGCGCGGCCCCGGGAGGCCGCAGCCGACCGCCCTCCGCCCTGTCCCGAACCGGATCCGGTTCCGGTTCCGGTTCGGGTTCGGGTTCCGGTTCGGGTTCCGGTTCGGGTTCGGGTTCCGGTTCGGGTTCCGGTTCGGGTTCCGGTTCCGGTTCCGGTTCGGGTTCGGGTTCCGGTTCCGGTTCCGGTTCGGGTTCCGGTTCCGATCCCGGCGCCGTCGCCGGTCCCGGCCCCGGCCCCGCGCGGCCCCGGGAGGCCGCAGCCGACCGCCCTCCGCCCTGTCCCGAACCGGATCCGGTTCCGGTTCGGGTTCGGGTTCCGGTTCGGGTTCCGGTTCGGGTTCGGGTTCCGGTTCCGGTTCGGGTTCCGGTTCCGATCCCGGCGCCGGCGCCGGTCCTGGCCCCGGCCCCGCGCGGCCCCGGGAGGCCCCAGCCGGCCGCCCTTCGCCCGGTTCCGAGCGAGACCACGGCCACTGGGCCCGCTTCCGGCCGTTTGCCCGGGTGCGGGCAGGGCTGCCAGGTCTACCGACGGAACCGGGCCCGCCTGCCGGAGCCTAGCGCCGGAAGCGGGCGAAGGGCGGCCGGCTGGGGCCTCCCGGCGCCGGATCCGGAACCGGGCGGAGGGCGGCCGGGCCGGGCGCCGGAACCGGGCAGAGGGCGGCCGTGTTCTCCCTCGGAACCTTGGACAGTAATCAGAGTCTGTTGTCCATTTTCCCGAACTTGTTTCAACAACCGCTTCAGGTGTTCATGTCGTAGTAGTTTTCTCACCAGGGTAAGATTCATTAGCAGATCCCGAAATAGAATATAATTTGATTGTACTAGTTGGTAAGATGTAACAGGATCTGAATAGATAAAGTCACATCCTACCATTTTAGTAAAGTTACAAACACAACTATTTGAGCGATTGTTAGTATCCACAGTAACATTATCTACAAACACAAAATCACAAGGGGTTCTCATACAAGCACACCCTTTTCCGATCTATACAAGCACAGTTTCAAGGGTTTCATTGGGATGTATTTCAAAATGACAAATGTTTTGTTCAGTGTCAAGACAAATGTCTTGGCCTTGGATGATACTACTTTCACAAATGAATCCCTGTTGTTCCCATACCACACATGCAGCAACATCAATAGTTTGCCGTCTTTTCATTCCGTTGGGCCCATACTCTATGCTCTAGAGGATAGAGTATAGCTCCGTTGTGATTTAATCCTAACAACGCGATGATTGGGTATATGGTATATACCGAAGTGTTGCGTATCGTTAAGACAAAAGCAGTGGCTTTGCCATCGGTAGGGTTGTAGGTAAAATTGACCAAATACCACCATGACTGGAATCTTCTCTCAAACGTAGTTGCATTATAATTGCTGCCGCCACAGATTGCGTCCATAGTTGAGCTTGGATACAACTAAGAGCTAGAGAAATATTATTTTGGGCTGCACCAAGTGCATCCGCAATCAATCGGTGGTCCCTTCCATCAATTCTTTCCCACTGAGGTAATATGCCAGATAAAAGCCATTGATTAGTTCCCAGTGCTACTAGAGAAGACTGCAATGGGTGTCCTAATTTGCTTAAATCACTTGTTGTTGTGCTCAGTTTATTTATGAGTATTTCAGCATCTATACTGTTTAAGACTCCCAGTCCTGTCCCTATAATACCGGTTGCATCTCTCCTTGTCCGTCTTGAAGAGACGAGGGTTCGCCCATGTAACCAGGCTAACCATCCTGCGTGGGATATATTTAGGAATGGTGAACAGGTTGGTTTAATTGTAGAGATGTTAATTTGCATCAACATCTCCGCTTGTTTGAGGGAGTATGACGGATTAAACAGCACTTGTTGCCAGCCTGTTGTTGCGTTAAGAGGCAGAGCAATTTGGCAGAAACTAAACCCCCTTGCTTTCCAGTCGATCCTCAGATATCAGAGGGACTGGGGGCGGCTGAGCTTAGGTTCTGAGTGATGCCCAAAGTCAGCGTTAGTAGTCCGGTCGCGCCCAACACCTTTGTTGGACTATCACGGGTCCGGATGCACTACTAACATCACACTACGTGCTCAGCCGGACACCTCCTGAACTAATACGGCCGCACTCAGAGGTACGGTCGCGTTCAGGGACCACACACGGCCGAGTCAATCAATAGTGCGATTTATTGAACACACGGCTGAGTCAATCAATAGTGCGATTTATTGAAGCAACAGATATACAGGTTCTTTGGATTGCCGGTGATAAATTCACTACCTATAAAGCACGTGCAAATGCTAAAACTACGAGGGACACTACTTGGCTATAAACGCGTTAAAAGATGTAAAGTGACTCTATATAGAGATTTCTAAGTTTCCCGGGAAGGCACTTGGTATGACCAAGGGTTCGAATCTTACCCAACGGCGTCCCGATGGGGGGGAAGAGAGGCTCAGCCCGTCGACTGATCCCAGAAGTTAGAGTGGTACATGACGATGGTATCTTCCCTAACATCCAGCTCTTAAAACATTATTTTATAGTGTTTTACTTCGCAGGTGGAGCTTGAGTGACTCTAGTCATACATACCTTTATCAGGATTGGTGCAGAATTCTCTCGCTTCGCGTTTAAAGGTACAGACTAGGAAAAATTCAGTGCGCACACTCATTGAGGAGGGGTCGCACCTTGGGGGGGTGGTAGCTTTTGAGAGGGGTGTGCGTTTTAGTATTATAATGATATTATAATTAGCAAAGTTCACTCTAAGTACAGCACTTCATCAAAGTTGACAGGTCCTCGGCCCAGGACATTGTAAGCACAGCTTATCAATGTACATCCTGTGCATCCCTAAACTCCCCAGTTCACAGAGCGTAGCCACGAGGTCTCCACTCCGCTCCAGCCTCCATGTAATCTCTCCCAGAGTCAGCACACCAGGCGCCCCTGATGTTGCCAACATCCAAGGCCGTTCAGGGAGTCTCCATGGCACAGACCCGTTGTACGAGTGCTATGTTCCACCTGGTTTCAAGGCTGTTCTTAGAGGGTAAATTTCCAAAGTACCCCTCAGCGATTACTCCACACCTGTATATTTGATTATGTAAGGGCCTGTGTTGAAGATGAAGGGAGTTACACCAATGGGAGGCCGAGTGGGTACATTTTTAGATGTTCGCGGGGGTAAAGGTCTCTTATCCTTTGATGTTGCTGTATCAATCATAAATTCAAATATTAATTCCGTGCCTTCGGAACCCCAAAGGCAGTATACAATTACGGGTTTGGTCAGAGTAAAATTGTACCAACAATCCGAATTTGGTTCGGTTATTTTGTAACACTCGGTGTCGTAGTTCTTTGGTCTGGTAGAGTCGGTATGATATGCTTTAATTTCGGTTGGCCTATGGTAATTAGGTCCGTTAGTTACTCGGCGGCTGATTTGTATTGCCTGTCCTGACATGGCTTGAAGTTCAGCCATCCGAAGAGGGTCATTCCAACTCCATTCATCCTTCGAAAACACTTCATCTCCATGTATGACTAGAGTAGAGAGATTTAAGTTCCTTTTGTTTTGTAGTGTTCCAACGCTCCCACTGTATCGTGGCAATGAATGGTCCCAAGGGTCATTACGAGATGTCACGGTGACAACGGGTATGTTCCTAGCTCCATATTTCAGGGTGTCAAATGGGGTGTATGGAGTTAGGCCTGGTGGTGTATCTGGGCTAGGTTCAATTATGTCTATTTTGAACCGAAAAAACAACAACCCTGTACAACGTTGTTTTGACGGCCCTAAACCTGTGTGGTGTTGTTGCCACGTACAAGTCACAATAGTGGGTTCCACCAGGGTAAAGTTATACCAACAATCCCATTTGTCAGCAACGCAAGACTTTGTGGCTACTGGGTTTCCGTATATTGCCATTAATGTGGCTTTCTCATGGGTTGATCCGTTAATCATCCTACACCCTATCTGGATTCCTTCTCCTGCTTTTCCCTTCAGGAGTGGAAGCCATCCGTTATCCCAGCTCCACTCACGTCTTGAAAACACCTTGGCGCCATGCATGACTGCAGTAGCTAAAGTTAAATTTTCTGGAATGATCTGTGTTCTCACCATTTCATTATACTTGGCATATGTTTGGGACAATGGTTATCTCGAATTACAAGTTAAAAGAAATTGTATTACAATTAAGGTAAAATGCCACATCACTAATTTCATCCATTGGATTGTGGTTTCACGTTGTCCATTCGGGATTCCTGTGTGTGAACACACAAGAAAAAAGGAAATATGCTCGGTCTTACTTAACCGGCAGGGTTAAAATGAGGGTGAAATTCACTGGGTGCTGATCCGGTGTGCTTTTCCTGAACGATCTTTGGCTTCCCAGGTGTAGGAATTTTTAGGGGTGGTCAGTACCATTGGTACCGGTCCAATTTAAATGGTATCTTTTTCCAATTCTGTTACCACCCCGTCAGTTCTCGCCAGCGCTGCTGCTGGCAGCGGGTACTGCCGAACATTGGTGCCTGCAGAACTCCACACAGTCCCACCCGGGAGTTTCCTCATCTGCTCACGCAGCATGTTAAATCTTAGAATGGCAGCGTGTGCAGCACCCACCGGTACCTCCACCCTCGTTAACCTCTGGTCCCCTGGCAACCAGAGGGAAATCTCGGCAGCGGGGCATTCCTTTACCGCACCTTTCTATTCCTGTAAATTTAACCCTGTGTCGACTGACTCTGATATTTAGGGTTTGAGCAGGTTTTTTTTTAACAGGTTCAGAATTTTTAACCGAGAGCCATTGAACTGCTAATACCTGCCGGGCAGGGTGGCTCACTGCCCTCCCCGGGGATAGAAGTTGGGGGTTTTTTTGTTGTTTTTTTTGTTGTTGTTGTTGTTTGTTTGTTTTGTTTTGTTTTGTTTTGTTTTTGTTTAGTTTAGTTTTGTTTTTTCCCCCCCCTCTGGACTTCTGCCGTATCAGTTGGATTACATTCTGGTGCAGAAGGTACACTTTCCTTGTGGGTTGGGGGTGGTTGAGCTGTAGGATTTTCCACAGCTAATTCATTCTTTTTGTTTAGAGATTGGATTAATGTACGGAGATCCTCTGTAGAGGTACCGCACAGAAATATGGGGGTACTTCCACATCCAGGACTTTACGCCTACACTTCCAATCTGATTTATATTTGGGGGTGCGTACTTGGCAAACTCGCTGGACATAGAGTCTGTGAGTTTTCCACCGGACAATCCGATCCAACCTGTTATAAATGATTTAGTCCCAAACACGATTCCAATTCAAATTTACAATTTATTAAGCGAATAGAGGCAAGCAAACAGCGCTGGGTGCGCCGGGAGTCTCTGCTCCACCAAGACGCACGCGGTTCAGTTCCTGTTCCTGGTTTATATCCTCTCCGTTAATACATATTCATGAATAGGCGTGTCTTCTTCGGCGCATGCCCTCTTTTCCTGCTAGAGTCTTCTCGAATCTTCCTCGGCGTGCCCCCAGGATGACCCCAAACCTTATGCATGCACTTCCTTTACACAATACTATGCGGTCAGTGGTCAAACTGGTTTGAGCTGATATACCAGCCAAGTAGTTTAACCTTCTCCTGTAAAACACCCCTTTTTATGGTGCAGGAGAGATCCATAAAAGTCCAGAAGATTGCACTTCATCACACGAATCAGATGAACATATTTCACACCTCTAAGTATGGATCTGCATGTGGCCCACAATCTAGTAATGTTTCTTGCATATGGACCACCCCTGATCATAAAAGACGTTTTAAACAATGGGTGAAGAGACCCCATTATACCATGTCATTGGAACCAGACAGGCTATGGAATTGTATAAACAAGATAAATTGTTACAATATGGATGATTATCTATGGATACCGTTTGCCTCAGACCTCCATCACGCCTTAAGAAGTATATGCCTGTGCCACAATTACAGTGCTCCAATCCCTAGCTTACAGACAGCATGTCAGATAGAATCCTCTAAACACATGGCTAGTAAATGTAGGATTCCTTCCCAACATTATAAAAAACGGATGCAAGACTCATGAGCCAGTAGTAAAGAGCACAAGTACCACTCTAATGTATCCTGCACTGCTTGAGACCGTATGGGTATGTTCTAATGAAGAGATATCAGATTACAGTCAACCCTATTGGGATGGGTTAGAATGCACTTTAGGAATTCCACAAGTTTATCTCCCATAATAGCTTTTAATCATACTCAGGAGTCATTCACTGTAGTCATTAATGAAACCAAGAGGGTACAGAACAAAGAGAAATGTATTGCCCTCCGTGTCACGGCCAAGCTATTATACAGCAGGGATGAGAGTAAGCTTAGCAATGGGATTGTTTTGGACTTCTTCGGCTGTGATAATTGAAAATTGATTATATCTAGAAAATCTACCATGGCAAGGAGAGACTCTAGCTAATTGTATGCAGCCAGCCAGCAAGGCTAAGCAACACCCAGCTTGTACCCACGAGCAGCCTCACAGATGACTTTAGAAAATCAATTAGCATTGAATATGGTACTACTAAAGGAGAACAGCGTTTGTGGATGGCTGAATAACACCTATCCTGGCAAAACCTGCTGTCAATTCCAAATGTGTCCGCTACTCTGCATCAAGCTAGAGATGAAATGCAAAAAACTGTGGACCAAACCCATGAGCTCAATGAGAAGATGAAACCAAGCAACTGGCAATGAACGAGGTGGATTTAAAATATTTTCAGTTGGCTCAGATTAAAAGTTAGTGGATGGGATCATAGTCTAACCCAGTATGTATTAATGTTTATCATAATGATTGTTATTGTCCGTATTTGATTGTCACGTGTGAAATCTATGATAACTAGAGCTGTAACCATGCGTGTTAAGAGGATTCACATCTATGATCCTGAATACATCCCTTTAATACCATCCCCTATTATAAATTGCGACGAGCGAGGGAAGGCAAGCAGTCGACTCAATATGAGTGATAAGGCAAGCTTCAACTTTATTGCAAAACCTTACACATATTTATACACTAAGTTCTACCTTATGCATACTTGTCTTACAATCATTGGCTTAGCCCTAAAGATTGCATTATCATACTCCTCCTACTTGCGGTTACTGCTACGTGGTCCGGGTTCCATCCTGTTTTTCTTATACAGTGCTGCTTCTTAGCTGTTTACCACAGCTCCTTCTCCTCAAGGCCGAGCCCTGCAGATGTCCAGCTGTTTACCAGCTTCCCAATGCCACAGCTCCCTCTTCTCAAGGCCGAGCCGTGCAGATATCTAGCTGTTTACCAGCTTCTCAATGCTGCAGCTCCTTCTCCTTAAGGTCGAGCCGTGCAGAGTGATCCCAACAATAAATTACCAACCAACAAGAGAGGATGAAAACACAGGAAGGAGAGATGAATGCCTCGACCCACCTAAATACAAATTACACAATGTTCCTCTTAGTGAGTTGTGACTAAGGTCACAGGGTGGATAATGTGGGAAACCACTGTGGGTCTGTAGGGAGTAGCAGGGTTTGACTGGAGCAACACGCTCCTCTTCAAAAGCAACCCTGATGGGTTGCAGTCAGACAGTCTCATAACTGACTATTGTTGAGTGATGTCTGGGATGAGGCGAAAGCCTTGCAGCCTGATGTTCTACGGCAAGGCCACAAAGACCTCCATCAAACGTGAGTAAGCTGACCATTATTAATAACTGAAATTCTTATTAACTATTCATTCCTATTGATCGATGCTATTTGAGTTATATAGTATCTATCGGTCTACAACAAATAAATGAATAAAAAATTAATGAACTGATTAAGTTTTTATTAATCAAATTAGTCTAAATCAATCATTAATAATTACTTATTAATAACAGTCGTTACCTATTAAGATCGATTATTTTATTTATTAGTATTTTGTGGTACTGCATTAACACTACTGTCCTCCAGTTACTTATCATGTATTTTTTTTTCTTTATCATCACTCTGATTTACTGTTGTAATTATCTACTATCAATTCATCATTATTAATTATCATTAATTACACGTGCTACACGACGGCTCTGTTCCTCACCTAGAACTTGTTATCAGTAAAGTAGTTCCTTATTAACGTGATCTTAATCCACTGGATGTTAATTCCAGTAAATATTAATCTGTATTGCTCTATCGCTAATCATTACTTCGTATATTAATTACCGGTTAATGAATTATTTATTACATTCATTAACCATAGGTCGGTGTATGTTAATCCATCAAGAATTAGCAGAGAGTGCCAGATCAGCATTTGTCCTAAACCTGCTCTCCCCACTCCCTCCTCCCAAACCGCCCGCCTGCCCTCACCCCGGAGAGTTCTGTGTCAAGACACCCACACGCACCCTGCACACCCCCCGTTTCTTTTTGATTGTCATTTTTTTAGCTATTTATTTATCTAGCCTCCCTCCCCCTTACCTTTTCTTACTCTTCTCTCTCACCACCGGGGACCGGGGACCGGGGACCAGGCAGAGGCGGCGGTGCCCAGCCCCAGCCGCCCGCCCTCCCCACCCCACCGCAGCGAGCCCCATTGCTACAAGGCCGCCAGAAGTTAATCTGCTTATGTGTAAACGTGGTGGCAGCTGAGGTATGTTTAAGAATACTGGTAAGTGTTGCTAGAAACCTACAAATATTTTCCGGGTGTTAACCGCGGGGTGCCAGCTTTGTGGGCCTACCACCCAGCACCCAGCTCTGCGCAGGTCTGGAATAAACCGGTATCTCGTCTCGGTGTGTGAGACTGGCCTATCGCACGCCGGGAAACGAAACCGCCTTTTCGGACACCACCATCAGCAAAGCAGCGACCCCGCTTTGCCTGAGGCTGCTGGGCCTGTCCTCTGGGCGCTGCTCACCACTGGAACGCATCCCGCTGGCGACGGACACGCCGACGGCCGCTAGCGAGAGGCGCGGCCCACCTCTCCGGCAGCCGGAGCCCGGCCTCGGGGACGCAGGTCTCTGCCCAGGCCGAGGCACGGGGCTGCTGCTTTCCCAGGGACGGCTTCAACCGGGAGCCGAGCCGAGCACATCGCCCGCAGGCGGACACCGAGGCGGGCCACAGCGCAGGCTGTAGCAGAGAAGGCGGCGTTGTCCACAGCGTTACCAGACTTTTTCGTTTCTTACTGCGTGCACACCCGCCACACACGCTCCCAAACCGGCCCCGGCACGAACCCCTCGCCCGCGGCCACACGCACACACGGAGACACCCCCCCTCCCCCTTCCGCCAGCAGTTTTGCCGGCCCGGGGAAGGAAGGAAGGCGGGAGACTTTAGGACCCCGCGGCGTCCCTGCCGCACCCGTGCCCCCCTCCCGCCTTTCGTCCTCAGTCCGTCGGTCGGCCAGTCCGTCGGTCAGTCACCCTGCTGAAGGTATGCGAGGCACAAAGCGGGGGTATTGTTTAGGCTCTGTCAGGAGTCAACGAGGCGCAAGCCTGAGGGAAGGAACAAGGCAACCGCAAAGGGAACGCAACTGCCGACCTTTGAGTGAACTATCCTAAGTAACATCTAATTAACATCGACTCGGCATAGCACAAGCCTGCCCTCCGGTAGGGGAAGACCCCTACCCACAGAAGCCCCTTCCTCACGGGGCACGCGCAGTAAAAAAGGAGGACGCTGTCGCCGTGGAGACGAGGCTTGCGGGAACCAACAGGCGCAAGGGCGCCTGCGCCAGCTCTCAAGAAAATAACGGTGACTTGTTGCTCGGAGCGTAGAAATATTTTCCCTGCGTTAACCGAGGCGCGCCAGCTTTGTGGGCCTACCACCGGCACCCAGCTCGGCGCAGGGGCGGAAGAAAAGCCGCCGTCTCGACTCCGTGTGTTTCCCGGCGCTCTGCGCACCGGGTGACGGAACCCGCGTTTGGCACAACAGCCCCGCTGCGCGCGGGCCGCCGCCGCCGCGCGGTGAAAACCAACGAACGCGAACGGCGGGGGAGGTGAAAAACGAAAAGAGAAAAAAACCCCCCAACCCAACCGACCCAAACAGAAACCTCCGAAAAGCGCCGCCATCCCCCCTCCCCCAGCCAGCCTCTGCGCCAGGCTCCCTCCCCCGCCGCCGGGGGGGCCGGTTGCCGGGCAGCGGGGCACGCGCGGCTGCAGCCCCCCTTGCCCCCCGCTGCTCCGGGGCGCCGGAGAGTCTCCGGCCGGGGGGGGCCGCACCCACCGGCCTGCGGGTCCGGAGCTGCAGCGCAGGGAGGGGGAGCGCGCGCGCGCGCGGGGGGGGGTGGCTGAGTGAGTCTGAGCGCGCGTGTGTCGCGGGGGGGGGCGGTGTCTGCAGGATCGCGGGCGCAGACCTTAATATATTTATTTTTAACAACGGCTTGTTTAGCCTGGGGAAGTGGAGGGTCAGGGCACTGCAGTAGCTGCAGCCTGCAGCTGCTTGAAGAATGGTTTTGTGATAAATGATTTAGTCCCAAACAGGATTCCAATTTAAGTTTGCAATTTATTAAACAAATAGAGGCAAGCAAACAGCGCTGGGTGCTCCGGGAGTCTCCGCTCCACCAAGATGCACACCTTCACTTCTTACAATTCCTTCCTTTATACTTCTCTAGGCTTCGTTTCTTGCCTTTCTCCGCCTTTTTCTTGGAAGACGACTCTTTCTTTAAGTACGTCACCACTTCCCCGGTCTGCGCATGCTTCATCTTTTTCTAGGTGGTCGTCCGGTGGTCGTTGGGAGGAAGATGCTCCTCTTCGTCAGTGCACCCTACATGACCTCTCTGTTTGTGCAGGCGCTCCGTTATTCCACTTATATTATGCTACCTTATTTGGCTATACATTTTCTTGACATTTCTGCGGTTATTTACAACACTGGTTTGCACTAGTATATCAGGAACTAACTTACATATCAGGAGGCTACATAAGCTTCACATATCAAGGGAGTTACCCAAACTATACTTATCAGGAAGTTACATAAAGACTGCCACTCCCCTGTTTATGGTCATGCCCTACATATATTCCTTTATTTCAATATAAATGACATTTGCTTCAAGCTTATATTCACTAGATTTTCTTTACACGAATCGCTCGTTCCTCACAATCCCCCGTTTTCTTTTTCACCACTGTGATTCGTGTAAAATTTATTTAAAGTTTGTTTGATGGGTATTAACTCGGGTTCCTCTATATGTTTTACCAACATTAAAACATGTTTTCTCTCACTCTGTGTTGGTTCTATTGGAGTGGCTGTAAATTTCATTCCATTAATCGCAGAAGCTACAGCTTGTGAAAGACAAGGAATTAGACATGGTATTATTAACATACCTCCAAACAATCCTAACAAAACGATAATGATTTTTGTTACCCAGTTTCCTGAGAATAAATTTTCCCACGTTGTCCATAGTCCTTGGACATTTATTCCATTCCACGTTTGGACTGGCACATGGGCTACTTTTTTCATTTCTCTTACTAATTCATTGATGGCTTTTCCTTCATCATTTATCTCTAAACAACAATTTGTGAGATTAAATTTTCCACAGACTCCTCCTTCCTGTGCTAGTAAATAGTCTAGTGCGAGTCTATTTTGATATAGGGCTGTACGCATTTTAGTATTTTGTTTAGCCACCAATCCTAGAGCATTACCCGTTTTATTTACAATTATTTCTACTACAGCTTGCAACCTGATTATTCTATTCAACATATAAATGGGGGTCCTATATCCCCAGGACCCATCTTCTGCCCATGTCGCTGGGTCATAATATGCTATTATTCTTTCAGGTGGCCACTCATTATCTTTCCATTTTCCTATTTGTAGCTCTCTTTTTCCCCTTCGGTTGTGAGTTTCTAATGCGTCTGTATATACCAGTACCCCTAGGCGTTCTCCTCGGTTTATAGGTAATAAGAGAAAGCTTGGCCGTATAGTTCCTAACACGCACGCTCCGGTCCAGTTTTTTGGTAATCGGGTATATGCAAATTTTCCACAGATCCAATATTGCCCTTCTGGACTTGACCACCCTTTATCAATAGTGGTTCCGTTGGTCCAATTCGCATGATTTTTACTTATTTCTTGGGCAGTGCCCCATTTATCCTACTTTTGGTAAGTACTATTCCAGTTATATCCCCCTTCACATACTAAATATCCGACTGGTTTACTCCCAGCGTCATTTTGCCAACAGCTTCTTCTTATTATGCTGGTTTGTAATATCCATTGTTGTTTCCTGACCTGAGTTGATATGTTCTAAACATTAGGGTCTGGTATGTTGCTCTCTTGGGCCTCCCAGGGCCAATTCTCTCCTGATTAGTTCCACCACATACATAACAATTAGTTACATTTAGTGACTTAGCAATGTTCTCAGCAAGATTTACAAATAGATTTTTAGCCACTGTGGGAATTTCATATTTCGTTCCTGTTTCCATTTCATGATAAAATGACTTAAATAACAGTCTATGCTGCACCGATTCTCTTTTCTTTCATTTCAATATTAATAACTACACCTGGGTCTTCTCCAGGTCCATATATCTTAAGTCCAATTTTGGTTATTTTTTTCTGTTTCCAAATTTCTAAATTTATAAGGGTTAAATTTACTAAATTACAGGTACAGGTTGTACAATTATTGTCTGTTTGTACCCTTGTGATTGAAGCTTGTAAATCCCCACATTGGCTGTCATATCCCCAGCTTGCAGTATCCTAACATACACAAGACCATCCCCTTCTTCCACATAGGTGTGCTGACTGATATCTCACCGTTTGACTAGGTACATAATCAGGATTTATCTGACATTGACGTCCACCTCCACCTGGGCAAATATATTTTGGTTGATTACTATAGCATCATCTCCACTCTACACTCCCACAATTAATATCCAGATCATCATCTATAATATCGCATGCATCAAAAATTACCGATACTGATGTGCTCAAATTGGCCATATCCTTACTTATTCCAATTAATCTTCCTACTTCCGAATTTGTTTTCATTTCTACCCACTATTGATAAAGAAGTTCCTTTGGATCGTAACAAACAGTATCATTTTCCACCGAGCATTTCTTATATTGTGTTCCATTGTATATACAACTCCCGTTCTGTTTCCCTTTGCACTCGTAATAGGTGTGGTACATTAATGTTTTATTACTTACTCGTCCGTGCTGGGCGGTTCTTATGCACTCGGTGCAATTTTGATTACCTGTCACCAGGTTGGTGAGTCCGAGTAAAATCAGGAGAGGTCCGGTAAGGGATCTCATGGTCGGAGGCATCAGCTACAAGGGGTGCTCGTCCTTGACTGGCCTTACTTGGTCGCGACTGAGAATCCCCACCCGGTCTTGCCCTCTCCCCCTTCTCAAGCGGACTTCTTTATTTCGATGACAGTAATAAATCTTACCCACCAGAAATCTCCTATAGGAGTAGTCTGTCCACACTGAATGCAGAGGAAACTTCAGCTTTGAATTTGAAAACGTCCCTGTTAGCCTCTGTGGGAAATGATATATTTGTTACACAGGTTACACCTAACCCTCAATAATCATACAACATGGTTTACAGAGTGGACATAAACTTAGTCCTGCCCGATAATTGCTTAATGTTATAGTCTTTAATTCGTGATCATTTCTCATACGTTCATTCCCTTTTTAATGTTATTTTTGTGGTTCCAGGTTGTAAAATAACTTTCCAGTCTTTCATGGGTCCTTTTACTCGAGTCGCGTGCGTCCACCCCTTTTCCGCGGTCCGGATGGCAGTATCTGTAGTTAACAATACAACAAAGGGTCCTTCCCATGAAGGAACTAAAGTTTCTTTCTTCCAAGTTTTGATCAGTACCTTATCCCCTGGTTTGAATTGATGGATTGCAAACCCCAAAGGTAGGGTTTGTGCCATTATTCCTATATCTCTTAGTTCTTTCAACCTTTCTCCTAAAATGATAACATATTTCCGAATATTATAATCTTCCACTACATTGTTTCCCTCGGAGATAGGGCATGCCGTATAAAACCTAATATGGCGATAATCCAGTCTCACTGTGCGGTTTGATCCTTATGTTAAGAAGGGCTAGCGGTAAACATTTAGTCCATGGCATCTGTGTTTCAACCATTAGCTTCGCTAGCTCTTGCTTTATTGTTTGGTTTATTCTTTCTATTACTCCCAAACTTTGAGGATGCCATGGGGTATGATATTCCCATTTAATACCTAATGATTGGCACAAGGATTTTATAATTTTAGAAGTAAAGCGAGTGCCTTGATCAGAATCAATATATTGTATTATCCCATACCTGGGGATTAGGTGTTCTAGTAAAATTTTATCACCGTCTGAGCTGTCGCTCTTGCTACAGGATAGGCTTCGACCCATCGTGTTAAATGGTCTACTATAACTAACAAATATTTCAATCTTCCTATTCTTGGTAATTTGGTAAAGTCGACTTGAATCCTTTCAAACGGTCTATAAGCTAGTTTTCTTCCTCCCATGGCCACTTGTTGAAACACGGCCTTATTTGCCCTTTGACAAGTTAAACACCCTTGTGTAATTTGCCTTGCTATTTCAAAAAATTCCAATACAGCCAAACTGTTTAAGGAAATGATCACTTAACACTTTTGTACCCCAATGTGTTTGCGCGTGTAAGCGTTCTAATACCTGCCTAGCGTAAGCTTTTGGCAACATCTCTCGCTCATCAGGTAATGTCCATTTCCCTTGTTCCACTCTAGCTCCTATTTTCTCTAATTTTGCTTGTTCCTCCAGCGTAAACTTTTTCTCCTTTTCCTCTTATCCTCTTCCACTAGTGTCCTCCTTTGTTTGTGTATGATTAATTTTAACAGTTTCAATCCTCAAGGCTGCTTCCTGAGCCTCCTTATCTGCTAAATTATTTCCTCTAATTCGATAATCTAATCCCTTTTGGTGTCCCCTCACATGCACCACGGCTATTTCCTTTGGTTCTCTTAACACTTTTAAAATTTTACTATCAACTCCTGATGTATTAAGTTCTTTCCTTGAGTGTTAATCAGGCCTCTTTCCTCCCAAATTTTTCCAAAAGTATGGACTACTCCATATGCATATTTGGAATCTGTGAATATGGTCCCTCTTCTTTCTTTTAATAATTCCAGGGCCCTACATAAGGCATAAAGCTCACAAGCCTGAGCTGACCATGATGGACTCAGAGGTCCTGATTCCACAAGTTCTAAGTCCTTGTCAATTTTTGCATATCCTGATTTTCTCTTCCCTTCTATTACTTGGGAGGATCCATCTACAAACAATTTTTCTCCTCCCTCCAATTCAATATCTCTAAGATTGAGCCTTACTTTTGTCTGGGATTCTATAACTTCTAAACAATTGTGTTATAGCACTACTGCTTCTGAGGGTTCCCCAAACCGGAACTGAGCGGGGCTCTGGGCAGAGGTGACTCCTAATTCCAAATTAGGTGAATCTATCAAGATGGTTTCATATTTCAAAAGTCTACTATCTGTCAACCATTTCTCTGTCCTCTGTTGGAGGACATTCCTAACATTATGTGGCGTATATACCTTTAGAGGTACACTAAAGGTAATTTTCCTAGCTTCCTCTATCAATAATGCCATAGCAACTAGGGCTTGGAGACATGCTGGCCACCCCCTGCTCACCGAATCTAACAATTTGGATAAATATCCCACCAGTGTGTGTGGGTTTTTTGTGGTTTTTTGTTTGTTTTTGTTTTGTTTTGTTTGTTTTTTTGTTTTTTTTTGTTTTTTTTTTTCCATTCCCTTTTTAGTCTGTGGAGGTCTTAGGATTAAAATACCAGAAACCCGGTCAGGATCTGATTTCTTTTTTTTTCCTTTGCTTAACCAATGTCCCAAATATTTTACTTCTTGCTCTATAAATTGTAATTTCGAGCAGGACACTTTTAATCCCTTTTTCTCTAAAAAATTTAACAATCTAATGGTGGCTTTTCGGGTCTCCTCTTCAGTTTCTCCTGCTACCAGTAAATCATTCACATATTGTAATAATTTTTCCCTCCTCGTGTACTGTAAAACCTTGTAAGATTTTCTTTAAGGTCTGTCCAAACAAATTTGGTGACTCCGTAAACCCTTGTGGTAGCACAGTCCACCTTAATTGTTGTTCTTCGTCCTGTTTTGGGGTCTTCCCATTCAAAGGTAAAATAATCTCTGAACCCCTTATCCAAAAGACAGGCCCAAAAGGCATCTTTCAAATCTATTACACTATACCAAATATGTTTAGGAGACAGGTGACTCAATAAAGTATAAGGATTTGCCACGACAGGGAATTTGGTGATTGTTCGCCGATTCACGGCTCTCAAATCCTGTACCATCCTATATGTACCATCTGATTTCTTTACAGGGAGTATCGGGGTATTGTGGGGTGACATACATGGTTCCAAAGTCCCATTTTTTAGTAATTTATCCACAATAGGTTTTAGACCTCTCCGGCCTTCTATAGATATAGGATATTGTTTAATTCTAATTGGCTTATGAGGGTCTGTTATTTGTACCTTGATGGGTTCCATATCTAATCTCCCAACATCTCCTTCCTTATACCATACTTGGGGGTCAATTTTTTCCTCATCAAGTTGGGTTAAGGTACATAAGTTAATATATAACCGATCTCCTTGGTTCTGAATAGTTAGGTTTAGTTTTAAAATCAAGTCCCTCCCTAATAGGTTATATTCTGCTTCTGGTAATAAAAGTAAATCATTTAAACAAATTTTTGTCTCTGTCTCAATCTCTACTTCTTCTAAGATGGGGACTTTGAAGGGTTCTCCTTTTGCACCTGTTACTGACATCTGGGCTTTTCCTTTTCCTACCCCTTTTGGGAGTTTCTGAATCGTTGACCTTTCAGCTCCAGTATCTACTAAAAATAAAAATTCTTCTTTTTGGGGACCTACTAATAGTTTTATCAAGGGCTCTGTTGATGTTGAGGTCCCCAGAAGATACAGCCCCTAACACCCCTAATCCTCTTTGAACATTTTCTCATCCCATTCCCGTTTACGGCAGTTTTTCTGAACACGTCCCTTTTTGTTACAATAGTAACAGATGGGAGTTGTGGGTCTGTCTTGATGAGATTGTCCCTGGGGTGGCTGTTCTGGTCTCTTATCTTTTTTTCTCTCCCAGCTGAGTCTTACTCCTCTGACTTTCCCTCACTGCTGCTACAAAAATTCTTGCCTCTGCTTCTTGTTTTTCTTCGTCCCTCCTGACATAAACCTTTTGAGCTTCTCTTAGTAATTCTTCCAACCCTCTCTCTTGCCAATCCTCTATCTCCACCCAGAGGTACTTCCCGTAAAGGATACAAAGACGCTCTGGGTGCTCAGTTTGGGATCCTCCCCTTAGAGTTGAATTCGACCCCGGGGCCGTAGGGGAAGTCGTCAGATTTGGTGACGGTATTTGACGGGTAGCTGGATTATACGGGGGAGGTAAGTGATCTAGGGGGTCCCAATCCTTCTTTTCCTTTTCCATGTGTTGCTCCCCTACGGTCTTATTTTTCCCTACTCCTGTTTTAAGATGAAAAATGCCCACACAGGCCTTTATCCATAAACTAGCATACTCGCTCTCCTCTTGGCAAAACGGTTCCTTAGAATTTACATACAGGTTTAGCGCCTGACAAACCCAATCCTCAAATGACCCAAATAAAGGCCAAAAAAAACGTGGGGTCTCAAGGGGTTCTTTGGCCATTTTACCATACAATATTTAACTAATTTCTCTTTTGTCTTCCCTTTTCCAGGGCCCTTATTATTCCAATGTTTTAACATTATTCCTAATGGAATCTCCGGAGGTATTTTTAGTAATTCGCTCCCTTTCTTCTGGTCCTGGATTCTCGATTTCGTCTGACCCATCTAGGAATTTTTACTGTGGCAATTCCTACAGCCCTTGGTTACCAAGCAGAGTGTCTTGCAGGGGGTTTCAAACTTCTCACTCACCTATGGATCCTATAAAAATCGCTTCGGTCCTTCACCGGCCAAGTCCCTCGCGGGAGATTGGAACCGCGGTTAGAAGACCTCCACAATCGCTTCGGAACGAGGTTCCGTCTCAGTCACACTCTTACACACACAGGCAACCGAATCCCACCCAACCGAACGGTATACACCTTAAATACTTACGACTCCGTCGTCTTCGTTCGGATCTTCGCGCGCAGAATTACGGGCAAAATAAACTGCTGCAGCCGGCAAGGGAGCTCATAAAAAATCAAATTCTTTGCTTGCCCCTATTTGGGTTCAGGATGGTGTTAGTCCCGACCCGACCCGATCAGGAGCCACCAAATGGTGGGGCGCCGCTCCTAGATCAAGTCAGTATTCAGGAACCAAGACCATCCCGGACGAGTCCCCAGTTGTGATAAATGATTTAGTCCCAAACAGGATTCCAATTTAAGTTTGCAATTTATTAAACAAATAGAGGCAAGCAAACAGCGCTGGGTGCGTCGGGAGTCTCCGCTCCACCAAGACGCACACCTTCACTTCTTACAATTCCTTCCTTTATACTTCTCTAGGCTTCGTTTCTTGCCTTTCTCCGCCTTTTTCTTGGAAGATGACTCTTTCTTTAAGTACGTCACCACTTCCCCGGTCTGCGCATGCTTCATCTTTTTCTAGGTGGTCGTCCGGTGGTCGTTGGGAGGAAGATGCTCCTCTTCGTCAGTGCACTCTACATGACCTCTCTGTTTGTGCAGGCGCTCCGTTATTCTACTTATATTATGCTACTTGATTTGGCTATACATTTTCTTGACATTTCTGCGGTTATTTACAACACTGGTTTGCACTAGTATATCAGGAACTAACTTACATATCAGGAGGCTACATAAGCTACACATATCAAGGGAGTTACCCAAACTATACTTATCAGGAAGTTACATAAAGACTACCACTCCCCTGTTTATGGTCATGCCCTACATATATTCCTTTATTTCAATATAAATGACATTTGCTTCAAGCTTATATTCACTAGATTTTCTTTACACGAATCGCTCATTCCTCACAGTTTCAGGGACAATGGAGCTTTTCTTAGTAGCGGGAAGAGCAAGAAACCTCCACAAATTACAGCTGGGAAGGTTCTGTCTGGATGTGAGAAAAAATAATCCTCACTGAGAGGGTAGTCTTGTGCTGCAAGAGATCACCCAGAGGGAGTCTGGATTATCCCATGGCTTTGTGTTTCAAGGAGGAGCTGGTGAGGGTGGAGAGCCATCAGTGAAGGCATAGAAATGCCAGGGTGAGAGCTAGGTGGGAAAGCAAGATGGCTGTCAGCAAGCTGAAGGGAAAGAGGTGAGGCATGGGACAGTGTAGGGCAGCCTGCATAGAGATGGCCAAGGGTTCTAGCAAGACCGAGAGGTCCAAAAGGACTGAGGTCTTTGTCGTCTTGACTATAGCAGCTGTCTCTACCACCAGGGCCAGTGAGACAAAACTTTATTCTTCTCTTCTCAGAAACTGCCTTCCCAGGACCTGGGCTCAGGGTTTGGCCTTGCCTGCTTCATAAAACGAACCAAGGGTTTTCTCAGCATTACAGCCACCTGTGCAGTGCCCTTGCCTACCTGCAGTCACCGTCTCCAAGTATCTGCTCTAATGAGTCAATGAGGAGCCTTTGGCAGTAATGGGTCTCATTAAGTCCCATTAATGCTTCAAGGTATTTTGGGGTTTGCTTCTGGCTTTGACTTCTTGAGAGGTTTGTTCAGTCTTCTCCCAGTATCTGAGGTTCACGGACTGAGCCCCAAATACACCATGGGGCTCCTTAAAACACAGAAAGCCCTAACAAGTCATGCCTCTTCCTGTAACGTTCTCCACGTCTGCAAGACTCGTATAGCTAATCTGAGTTGTTTCATAGCGTGGTTAAGAAGGAAGATTTCAAAGTGCACCTAATAAAGTTATTTTTAATTTTAAAGGCGGTATTTTGTTAATTTCAGTTTAAAGAAGTGATAGAAGCATTATCCAACTGATATGGATCCTGAGTGTCAGGAGCGT
Organism: Phaethon aethereus; assembly: GCF_964289735.1. Lineage (NCBI taxonomy): Eukaryota > Metazoa > Chordata > Aves > Phaethontiformes > Phaethontidae > Phaethon > Phaethon aethereus. The sequence continues at coordinate 42,617 of NW_028114048.1, read as the reverse complement.
CTCCTGAGGAGGTCTGGACAGGTAGGAAAAGCAGTCCCTTGAGATCTGACACTGGGTGGACAACCTTGCTCCTCACCTCCCCAGACTCCCCACCTGTCGTTGGCCACCTGGGATTTACATCACTTTCCCTTCATCAGACTTCTCTGAACTCTGGGAGCTGAATGTTAGAGCTCCATTGCACCATCTCCCACCCACTTTCCTTAGAGGACTGGCTGCACACAGGCACAGAAGGATGTTTCCCATTTGCAAGCAAAGCAAAGTAAAGCACGATCAAGTGTCTTAAGCAATAAAACACTCCTCAACCATATACTAAGTACAAGCTGCCTCTAATGAGGTCGCCTTTCTACAAGGGATGATCTTACGAGAAATGTTTTAGATAGATAGATAGATAAAGGTAGATACAATTAAAAGAGTTGGCTAAAGATACCGTTATACTACTGAAAGACAGGCAGGCTTTTAGTCCCTGAAGCTCAAAGCAGCAGTGTGGGTGGGAAGTATCTGAATGAACAAAGAGTAAGGGAAGGAGAACAATGGAAAGGGCCTTTGTCTAGACAGTCTGCTGAAAACATTACTTCAGAAATGGTCATTGTATCAGCACAGGTGAAAATATATGAAAGATTAGAATTATTAACTACAAAAGACATTAACCACTTGATCCAGTGTGGCCTGGCAGCAAAGGCAGCCAGCAGTGTCCTGAAGTGTATAAAGAGGAGCCTCGCCAAAAGAGTGAGGGAAGTGGTTGTCTCCCCATGCTCATTGCTTGTTAGACCACCTGTAACCAATTATATCCAGTTTTAGGGCCCCAGTTCAGGTGTACTGATCTGGCTGGGATGGGGTTACCTTCCTTCATAGCAGCCTGTGTGGTGCTATGTTTTGCATTTGTGCCTTAAACAGTGTTGATAACACACCAGTGTTCTGGCTATTGCTGAGCAGTGTTTGCACAGTGTCAAGGCCGCCTCTGCTCCCTCCCAGTGAGTGGGCTGCAGATGGGCAAGAACAGCTGACCCCAACTGACCAAAGGGATACTCTCTAACGTACGACGTTGTGCTGAGCAATAAAAGCTGGGACAGAGGAAGAAGGAACTAGAATATTTTTGTTACAGGAATCACTTCCTAGTTCACATGCAATCCATTGCATAGCATTAGTAAAAGGCCTTAGACCTTCATGAGCGGTGAACTTTCACCTAGCTACTGATGAAGTTCTACTGAACTCTTACTTAGTCGCGTGAGGGAAGGCCCTGAAACTGGTGTAAATTAGAAAGATAAGATAGCCACATCCATCAGCAGAGGTTGCCTCATCGAGAAACGAAAAAGAACGGCCTGCTTGGAGACAGTGAAAGGATCCAATGAGGAAAAAGGAGACCCCAGACCCAAATACTCCAACTGGACTAAACCGTCTCACAAGGGGAGGGGAGCTTAGACTGTAAGGGTATAATTGTCCAGAGAGTCTCTGGTTCGGGGTCCGTCTCCAGAGGCACTCAGCTCAAGCTGTTCTTCACCACTGTACCGCTTAATAAATTCAACTGGTATACGTCATGTCAGAGATTCTGCTTCAGGAAACCTAGGGTTGAGCCTGAGGGAAGAGAAAGCACCCAAGAGAGACTCTGTGTGTGTGTGTGTGTGTGTGTGTGTGTAGAGTCGAAAGGCGCACACGTCGGCTCACTGGAGTCTCCTGCTGCAAAGGGACTCCAGACCCAGCAGTTAAAGTCTCGGGTGGTGTGTGTGCAACTCCTTGATTGGTGTGTGAATGCTCAGGCAGCGGCTTCTCCATTAATGTTTTTTCATTCAAAAGTCTTCTGTGTGGAGACTGGCTGGGCATCATTTTTGCTTGTGGGAAGTGGTGAGTGGTTGCCTTTGCGTTGCTTGTTATTATTATTGCTTGTTGATTTTTAAAAAATCTCTTTCTTTCACCTGCTAAGCTGTCTTTATCTTGACCCACAACTTTCCGTGCTTTATTTCTTCCTGTTCTCTCTCCTGTCCCAGTGGGGAAGGGGGGGAAAGAGTGAGCGGCTGCGTGGCTGCCGGGCTATTGGCAGAGTCAATCCACCACATCAAGGAAGACGTTGACAACTGGGAGTGACTTCAGTGGGAGGCTGCCAAGATGCGCAGGGGCTGCAGCACTTGCCTGGGGAGCAGAAACTGAGGGAAAGGGCTGCCTTCGGCCTGGGAAAGGGAAGGTCTGGGGAACCTCATAGCAGCCAGCCAGTCCCTGCAGGGAGGTTTTCAGGAAGATGGAGCCAGTCTTGTCACCGTGGTGCTTGGCAGGACGATAATAGACGATAGTCAAATGTTGAAATAAGGAATGTTGAGGCTGGAGATAGGGACAATCTTTTTCTCCATAAGGGCATCCAAACATTGAAGCAGGTTTCCCAGAGATGTTTTCCTGTCTTTGTCCTTGGACATTTTCCAGCCCCCATGTGGCAAAGCCTTGAGCAAAGTGGTCTGACTCCGTAGCCGATTCTGCTGTGAGCATGAGGTTGGACTGGAGACCTACTGAGGTCCCATTCAGGAGAGTGGAAAACTAAATGATGCTGTGGTTCCTTCCTCTCTAGGTGTGCCCTTGATGACAGTAGGGAAAGCTGTCAGGTTCCCCGTGACCATGGAAGTAAGTCAGATGCTGGCATAGTCAGATCAGCTGAAGTTGTCTTCTCCTCCTCCAGGCAGTGTTGCTCAGATGCAGGACTGCTTCACAGGTATCCCCAAACAGCCCTGGTTATTTCCTTTGCTTCACCATTCATTCCCTTTTCATTCTTTTCCCACCTCTCAAGTCCTGCTCTTTAACCATCCTTATCCCCACCCATGCAAAAAGCCAAGGACTTTTCACTGTTTATCCAGTGGCCCTGCATTTGCTCACTTTGAACCTTCCTTTGGTGTCTCTGAGGTGGTTACTGTGGTGCTTTCTACCTCGCATTGCAACTCAACTTAACGCCAGTACTCTTTTCTTCTCTGTAGTGTCCTGCAGCTACTTAAGTTCTGATCTTGTTAGAGGCACCACGACTCAGGATGGCCGTTGGCACGCATACTTTAAAAGCTGGACTGTTGGAGGTTCAGTCCAGAGGGACCTTGGCACACCTGGGATTTGGCCAGCAGAAACCTCAAGGTTTTGAAGGAAAAGCTCAGAAACAACTCCATGCAGCAGCATGGACAGGGACCTGACTGACTAAGGGAACTGTGACAATGCCATATGAGTCAGTGGTTCTCACATTTCGAAAGGAGAGTGGAGTGTCTGGAGGAGGTCTGCCAACTTGAAGTGAAGGGCCTAAAGGATGAGCTGTGGGGAGAGTCTGAGGGAGCTGGGTGTCTGTAGCCTGCTGAAGTGGAGGCACGGGTTTACCTAGCAAGAGCCTGCACCTGCCTGGAGGGATAACGGAGCCAACCTGTTTTCTGCAGTCACCATTGATACGACAGAAGGAACAGCCACAAGCTGCCTCTTGGGAGCTTTAGGCTGAACCTCAGGAAAAATAAAATGGACTAGGAGGAGCGTTGCCATGATCTCCACCTTTGGAGCTCTTCAAGTTTCAGCGCCGCAAAGTCACGGCCAGCCTGGAGGCTGGACTAGAGACCCCCTCGCAGCAGTCTCTTTCCCAACAGGCCTGTGCCTTGCCACATGTCATATGAGAAGAGACTAAGCTGGAGGAGAGGGTCTCTACATCACAGGACAATTCAGGGTGGAAGGAGGGTCAGGAGGTCTCTAGAGTTGCACTGGCTCCAAGCAGGGCCAGCTCTGAGGTCAGACCAGCTTGCTCGCTAAATGCCAGAATCCGGAGAAAGAGTTTACACATGAACCAGGCATCTGTGCCGCCGTTACAGAAATGGAGACAAGGCCTTTGACCAGCTCCCTGAACACAGCTATTGGTACGTCATGCCCCCTGAGAACATCCATCCTCCCGGGAACATCCATCTTCTTGTCCAAAGGAGTGGGATCCTTATGCAACTATCCTGCCATATCTCCAGACCATGGGGTGCTTTACACTGTAAACAGAACTGAAGGAAAGCCTCTGACTTGGGTACGGTCAACTGAATTGCTAAAAGAGGGCAAGATGGAGGGATCTCGGAGCTTCCAGGTTCTTCCTGAAGATAGAAGGCCTCAGATATAGGAACAGAAGATAACAGTTTTGAACTAGCCTAGGCTTTAGATCATTTCACATGTGATGGCTCTGCTCCATCCTTTCAGTCATTGGCACCCAGAAACCTCATCTGCTTTTCCTTCCTCTCCTCCCAAAAGCTGATCAAGTGATGGGAAGAAAGGAAGGAGAAAGGCCCTAGGCCTCTGTGACTCACCTGGGCTCTGGCACTTGGAGGGCCACAGTGTCATCCATTGTACACCCCATAAAGAATCAAGCTGGGAAGTGACTCTTCACGTACAAGTGAACAAGGTCGATGGACAGGCAAGGCTATGTCTGGAGACCAGTACACCTAGAGCATCGATCAAGCTGGGGCTGAAACTCAGGCCTGGTCTTCAATGGTCTCCTGGGCCCATGGACAGAGGTGTGGATGGACCCCCCAGGGTCCTGAAGGCCTCTGGATGCTCTCAGGGCCCTGACACTGCCCCCATGTGATCCCACCTGCCAGTGCCCTCAATAGGCCAAGTTCTCATTCCCGCATGTGCAGGGTCTGTGCTCGGCTACTCTCCTTCCCCGCTTCTGTGCAGATCTGGGAGACCACAGTTTCATGCTGACTACAACCAAGGCTGAAACTGGTCTTCCCATCCCTGACCAACTTTTCCTCTTTTGGGAGTACAAGGTCCAGGTGAGCCTCAGACTGGGTGGCACAGTTAGAAGCTGACCCACACGCAACATCCTGTTGCATGTCCCATAGAGAACATCCACACATCTGACCTGCTCTGGTAGCAAGCAGGGCATCCTCCACTTCTCGCCTTCCCTGTTAGTCTCGCCTAAAGATGTTGTATCTCCGTCAGTCACAAAAGCTGTGGGAGCTGTCCTTTTCCATCTTGACTCTTGCTCCCCTAACGTCACAGCTTTGCGATGGCATGTTGTCCTCCTGCTGTCTGTGCTCCAGGCTGTGGGCTTTGGTGCACATTAGGCCTGTAGCACCTCAGATGTGGCACCAGGGCCAAGGGCAGATTTGTCACATGGACACCTGATACCAAAAGATTGGCCCTCTTTGTGTGGAAAGGCTTCACAGCCGATGTGTGCTGGAGTGGATGGCAGGAGGCAACATAATGATGAAGGAGGTTCTCACAACGAGAGCAAAAGCTGCAGTCCCCAAGACCAGACAGAAAACGGGCTTGGGCTGTGCAGCCCTGGCAGGAGAGGGGTTTGTTGTCCCAGGTGACACTTGCAGCAATGAGTGGGGCCTGTGACAGAGGTGAAGCCGATCTCCAAGAAGGACAAGCTGCTGCTGAGAAAGTCCCCGGGGGAGGACAGCCTGTCATCCAGCCACACTGTGGACATCATGCTGGGGGCTGACTGGCTAGATAGCAGCTCTGCAGAGAAGTACCTTAGGGTCCTGGAGGGCAAGCAGCTGAGCATGAGCCAGCCAGGCAGCCTCGCAGCAAAGGCCAGCAGCCTCCTGGGCTGCATTAGGAAAAGCATTGCCGGCAGATGGAGGGAAGTTAACCTTCTCCTCCACTGAGCACCGGTGGGCCACATCTGGAGTGCTGTGTCCAGTGCTGGGCTCCCCAGTGCAAGAAAGTTGTTGACCTGCTAAAGCAAGGCTATCAAAGGGCCACAAAGCTGATTTAAGGGACCGCAGCATCTTCCATAGGACGGAAGGCTGAGAGGTCTGGGACTGTTAAGCCTGGAGAAAAAATTGCTCAGGAGTGTGGAGTAATAAGGCACGGACTGTGGCAGGGCTTCAGGCCAAAGACCTTTATTGTTAGCGTAGCGTGCTTTTTATACAAATACAGCCCGTTCACGCACCTAAAAGTGCTACCCGGTTGGCTATTGCTTTAAGTCCACGCGACTCTCACAGAGGCAGGATTGGTCGCCTCTGTATGTCCACGCGCTCCTTTGCTTCTTCTTAGTTGTTTACCACAGCTCCTTCTCTTCAAGGTTGAGCCCTGCAGGTGTCCGGCTGTTTACCAGCTTCTCAATGCCACAGCTCCTTCTCCTTAAGGTCGAGCCATGCAGGGTGATCCCAATATCACCCCCTTTTTGTTTATCTATAAACAAAACCTGATGGTTCATTCGCAACCCGAGGACTGTGAGGAAGATGGACCATCTGTACATTCTTCTATCGTCCTGCACCACGAACTCAGCCCAGCAGTCGGTAGGTGCCAGCTTTACATGGGCGTCCCCACGGAGGCAACGGTGGCCTTGCCGTACACCGGCCCACTGCCCTTTGGGAAATCCCGGTATTTATACATTTGCAGAGGAACGAGTTTCGACACACGTGGCCAGCGAGTGTCAGAACACGCCTTGGTTGCCACCTTTCAACACAGAGAGCCTATGGCATACGCGCCCGCTGGCCAGACGTGCTGCACGTGCCCCAGCCACCCTGTCTGTTGGTTCGTAGGCTTTGTTCACGCGGCATATTACCGTAATCCAGCAGTCACATATCAACCATGCTCAAGCCAATAGCAGAATGTTACAAGGCAAACAAAATTGTGAATTGTGCTTTATATTCCTCCGTTACTGCATGCCTTCCCCATCCTCCCCTAACCTTGATCAACTTTCTTATCTCTTGGGCTGTTTTCTCTCACCCAGCATAGTATCTGTTTCTTACCCAGCCATCCATTTTCTGATATTCTAACTGCAGTTTTCTCACAGGCCAAAATTCCATCTGTTAACCCCTCCGTATGTATACGATAATTGGCGATAATTTCCATTTCTGCCGACAAGCTAACTATTGCTTTTTCTAGCTGAGATAAACGTCTGAGTCCCAAACAGGATTCCAATTGAAGTTTACAATGTATTACATTATATACATTAACCACTCTGCTAGACTTAGGCTTGCGGTCATACAAGGATACGTAGGACAGAAGGTTACACTTCATCACACGAATCAGATGAACATATTTCACATAGCTGTACTACTCCTCGTGATGGGAAAAGCGCCCGTACAAAGCTATGATAACCTTTATTATATCTCACCAAGGGATTTGTAGTTATAGAGTGCTTTGCCCTAAAAGCTTTCCATGTTCCTCTAATGATACCGCTAATTTCAGTCTGATTAATTATCTGTGTTATAAATGATTTAGTCCCAAACAGGATTCCAATTCAAATGTACAATTTATTAAGCGAATAGAGGCAAGCAAACAGCGCTGGGTGCGCCGGGAGTCTCCGCTCCACCAAGACGCACGCGGTACAGCTCCTGTTCCTGGTTTATATCCTGTCCGTTAATACATATTCATGAACAGGCGTGTCTTCTTTGGCGCATGCCCTCTTCTCCTTCTAGGATCTTCTCGAATCTTCCTCAGCGTGATCCTGTTCGCTAATACATATTCATGAATAGGCGTGTCTGCTAATACATGTTAATGAACAGGCGTGTCTTCTTCAGCGCATGCCCTCTTCTTCTGCTAGAGTCTTCTCGAATCTCCCTCGGCGTGCCCCCAGGATGACCCCAAACCGTATGCATGCACTTTCTTTACACAATACTATGCGGTCAGTGGTCAAACTGGTTTGAGCTGATATACCAGCCAAGTAGTTTAACTTTCTCCTGTAAAATACCCCTTTTTATGGTGCAGGAGAAATCCATAAAAGTCCAGAAGGTTACACTTCATCACACGAATCAGATGAACATATTTCACAATCCCCCATCTTTTTCTTTATAGTATTGATTCGTGTTTTCGTTTCCAATTGAGTACTGCAGATACCTGCATTCCTTGTATAACCGAGTAGATTAATCTAGTAACAATTCCCCACATATCCCCAATACAACTATCCCGATTTTAGTAAGCCAATCACCACCCATAAAATCTCCCCAAAATCCTCCTAGATTGATTCCATTCCAAGTTTATCTCTCAGGAGGCCATTCGTTATACACCTGGACTCCTAGTCGCTCTCCCTAATTTATGGGTAACAGGAAAAAACTAGGTTTTATTGTTGATTACACGTACGGGCTGTACAATTAGAAAAGGTCCTCAGTTTTCCCATTTTTCTGGGGTAAACCCCAGCTGGACTTGTTCCAATATTGACTACAGTTATTTGCCGTAGTCAGAGTCAAGGAACTCACCCCAAGTAGAACTAGAAGAGGTCCGGTCAGGGCCATAGTGGTCGGCGGTCACAGCCCAAAGGGGTTGCAGCCCTTGGCAGACCCTTTTTAAGCCGCAACACCAGTTCCCCTCCGGTCTTGCCCTCTTCCTTCCTTTAAGGGGGTGCTTTCTTAGTACCCAAATTAATTGAGCACTGCTTGTGAAGGCCAGAGCTTTGCTAGATCAGTGGTTTGTCCAGACCTGAGCACTTGCCCGAGCCTGGCGATCCTCTTTATTTGCAAGGCTTTATGGCTACAGAAAACTGCCAGTTAGCCTGCAGTTCTTACAAATACACACCACCTTCTACACAAAGGACAAATTCTAGTTCCAGCTCCTTTTTCCTGTTCTTCTTTTGCCAACAACTCCTTCCGATGATACTCGTTTGGAGTACCCATTGTTGTTTCCTATTACCCTTTCCCATTGTTTTCCAAACTTGGGGATTACTTATATTGCTCTCCATAGCTTCCCATGGCCATCGTTCACCTCGATTTGTTCCACCACAAACGTAACAATTAGTTATATTCAATGACTTAGCAATGTTTTCAGCAAGATTTACAAGTAGATTGTTAGCAACTGTGGGAATTTCATGTTTCACTCCTGTTTCTATTACAGGAGTAGCCGCAATAAAATTCCCACAGCAATTTAGTCAGATGTGACCTTCCACTCCTTCCCTGGACCTTTCACTCGTGACACATGTGTCCATCCTTTTTCAGCAGTTCTCACAGCTGTTTCTGTAGTGAATAAAACAAGGAAAGGTCCTTCCCAGAGGGGAGATAGGTTTCCTTCTTTCCATGTTTTTATCAGAATTTTATCTCCTGGTTCTAACTGATGAATTGCAAATCCTAAAGGTGGTGTTTGGGCCACCATCCCAATCTCTCTTCATTCTTTTAATCTTTTTCCAATGGTAATTATATCTTGTTGGATACTATGATCCTCAATTACATTGTTCCCCAGAGGCATTCCTTGAAAATAAGGCATGCCATAGAACATTTCATATGGCGATATTCCAGTCTCACTGTATGTTTTTGTTAAGTGCCAATGGTAAACGTTTCGTCCAGGGCATTTGTGTCTCAATCATTAATTTAGCCAATTGTTGTTTTATTGTTTGATTCATTCTTTCTACCTTCCCTGAGCTTTGTGGGTGCCACAGAGTGTGGTATTCCCACTGAATACCTAATGATTGACATAATAGTTTTATTATTTTAGAAGTAATGTGTGTGCCCTGGTCAGAATCAATGTACTGGATTATCCCATATCTAGGTATCAAATGTTCTAATAAAATTTTTACCACCATCTGTGCCGTAGCTCGTGCTACAGGGTACGCTTCTACCCACTGTGTTAAATGATCTACTATTACCAATAAATATTTTATCCTCCCTACCTTAGGCAATTCAGTGAAATCGACTTGTACTTTCTCAAAAGGTCTGTAAGCTGTTTTTCTCCCTCCCGTGGCTGCTTGTCGAAACACTGTCTTATTTACCTTTTGACAAATTAAGCAACCTTGTGTAATTTGCTTTGCTATTTCAAAAATTCCAATACAACCAAATTGTTTAAGAAAATGATCACTTAACGCTTTTGTACCCCAATGTGTTTGTGCATGCAAACGTTCTAATAATCGCCTGGTGTAGGCTTTTGGCAGCATTTCTCGCCCATCGGGCAGTGCCCATTTTCCTTGTTCTAATTTAGCTCCTATTTTCTTCAATTTTGTTTGTCCTTCTGGGGTAAACTCCTTCTCTCTTTCCTCTCGTCCTTCTTTGCTGGTGTCCTCCTTTGTTTGTATGACATTAATTTTGGCAACTTTAGTCCTCAAGGCTGCTTCCTGGGCCTCTTTAGCTGCTAAGTTATTTCCTCTAGTTCGGTAATCACCAAAAGTCCCTTTTGGTGTCCCCTCACATGTACCACTGCTATCTCCTTTGGTTCTCTTAACGCCTTTAAAATTTTTACTATTAATTCTTGATGTATTAAATTCCTCCCGTGAGTATTAATCCAACCTCTTTCTTCCCAAATTTTTCCAAAAGTGTGGACCACCCCATATGCGTATTTAGAATCTGTAAATACAGTCCCACTTCTTCCTTTTAATAATTCCAGGGCCCTACATAGGGCATACAGCTCACAAGCCTGAGCTGACCATGATGGACTCAGAGGTCCTGATTCCACAATTTCTAAGTCCTTATTAATTATTGCATATCCCGATTTTCTCTTCCCTTCTACCACTCGGGAGGAGCCATCTATAAACAGCGCTTCTCCATTTTACAACTCAGCATCTCTTAGATCTGGTCTCACCTTAGTCTGGGTCTCAATTACCTCTAAACAGTTATGTTGTAATTCCTCTGATGGTTCTCCAAACAAAAATTGTGCTGGACTCTGAGCAGAAGTCACCCTCAGTTCTAAGTCAGGGGAGTCTATTAGTATTGCTTCATACTTTAGGGTCCGGCTGTCCGTTAACCATTTTTCCGCTTCTTGTTGTAAAACATTTCTGACATTGTGTGGGGTATACACTTTTAAAGGAGCACTAAAGGTAATCTTCCTAACTTCCTCTATTAATAATGCTGTAGCAACCAAAGCTTGGAGACAAGCAGGCCATGCTCTGCTTACTGGATCAAGTAACTTAGAACAATGCCCCATGGGTTTTTTGGATTCCTGCCCAGTCTTGAGTAAGAACTCCATATGCTGTCTGGCTTGATGTATTCACAAAGAGATAGAAAGGTTTTTCTAGATCTGGGAGGCTCAATACAGGTGCTTGTATTAATGCCCTTTTTACTTCCTCAAATCTCTGATCAACTTCAATAAACCACTTAAGTTGGTTATTAGTTAATTTTTCATATAAGAATTTTACTTTATCACTATAATTTTCAAGCCATGGTCTACAATATCCTACTAATCCCAGTATTTGCCTAATTTCCGTTTTAGTCTGTGGGGGTCTTAAGGATAGAATCCCAGATACCCTATCAGGATCTAACTTCTTCCTTCCCTTACTCAGCCAATGTCCTAAATATTTTACTTCTTGTTCTACAAACTGTAGCTTTGATCGGGACACCTTTAATCCCTTTTCCCCTCGAAAATTTAACAATTTAATGGTGGTTTTTCGGATCCCCTCTTCAGTTTCTCCTGCTACTAATGAATCGTCCACATATTGCAATAATTTTACCTCCTTAGGTATTGTGAAATCTTGTAGAATTGTTTCTAAAGTTTGTCCAAATAGATTTGGTGACTCCGTAAACCCTTGTGGTAACACAGTCCATCTTAATTGTTGTTTTTGTCCTGTTTCGGGGTCCTCCCACTCAAAGGCAAAATAATCTCTGGATGCCTCATCCAGAGGACAGGCCCAAAAAGCATCTTTCAAATCTATTACACTATACCAAGTATGTTTGGGAGATATATGACTCAATAAAGTATAAGGATTTGCCACCACAGGGAATTTAGTGATTTTTCGCTGATTTACAGCTCTTAAGTCCTGCACCATCCTGTATGACCCGTCCGGCTTTTTTACGGGAAGAATGGGCGTGTAACGAGGTGACATACATGGTTCTAGGGTTCCTTTTTCCAAAAGTCTGTCAACTACAGGTTTTAATCCTTTTCGACCCTCCATAGGTATAGGGTATAGCTTGATTCTAATTGGGCGGTGCGGATCTATTATTTGAACGCTTATGGGGTTCATTTTGTCTTTCCAGTTTCCCCTTCCTTATACCACACTGAGAGGTTAATAGCTTCTTCATCCTCTTGTGTTAAAGTGTATAATTTAATCTGCAATTTGTCCCCTTGACTCTGAATGCTCAAGTTTAACTTCAAAATCAAATCCCTTCCTAATAAATTGTATTCCGCTTCAGGGAGCAAAAGTAAATCATTAAGACAAATTTTCTTTTCTGTTTCTACTTCTACATCTTTCAATATATTTACTTTAAAAGGCTCTCCTTTTGCTCCTGCTACTGACACGTAACTCTTCCCTTTTTCTATTCCTTTTGGAAGTTTTTGAATGGTTGACTTTTCGGCCCCTGTATCCACTAAAAATAAAACTTCCTCTTTATGGGGACCAATCAATAATTTTATCAAGGGCTCTGTTGATGTTGAAGTCCCCAGAAGATAGAGCCCCCGACACCCCTAATCTTCTTTGAACATCTTCTCATCTTGTTCCCGCTGACGGCAGTTCTTCTGAACATGTCCCCTCTTGTTACAGTAGTAACAGACGGGAATTGTAAATCTTCCTCGATAAGGCTGTCCCCGGGGTGTCTGCTCTATTCTTTTTTCCCTTTTCTCTCCAGGAGTCGTCTTATTTTTCTGACTTTCCCTTACTGCTGCTACAAAAATTTTTGCTTTTGCTTTTTGTTTTTCTTCGTCCCTCCTAACATAGACTTTCTGGGCTTCTCTAAGTAACTCCTCTAATCCTCTTTCTTGCCAATCCTCCAATTTTTCTAATTTCCTTCTTATATCCCCCCAGGATTTAGCTACAAATTGTGTTCTAAGGAGTGCGGTCCCAGCCACTGTATTCGGATCAATTCCAGAATACATTGGTAGGTTTTTCCTCAACCTCTCCAACCATTCTGTTGGAGATTCGTCTTTCCCTTGTTGTTCATTAAATGCTTTAGTAATGTTTTGCCCTCGGGGAACCGCTGCCCTTATTCCCTGTATGATTAACGTTCTCAAATCCCTCATATTTTGTCTTCCTGGGGGTTGTTGATGATCCCAGTGGGGATCCACATTTGGCCATTTCTGATCTCCCGGGGGTCCTGCCTGACTCTGTCTTTCCCAAATTCTCATTCCAGCTTGTCTAATCATTCCCCTTTCCTCAACAGTGAATAGGATCCCTAAAATGGACTGTATTTCTTCCCAGGTATAAGTATTGGGGCCTAGGAATTGGTCCAATTTTTCAGCTACTCCGAGGGGATCATCTAATAGGGTCCCCATTTCTTTCTGGAAATTTCTCACGTCTGTGGTATTTAATGGGACTGCCACAAACCCCATGCCTCCCTGATTGCCTCCGAGGGGTACTTCTCGTAAGGGATATAGAGAAGCTCCCTCAGATACAGCAGTCCTACTTCTCGTACATGCAGCCGGAGGTCGATCTAATTCCGGTGCTGTTGGTGGTGGAGATAGGGGCAACGGTGGTACAGAGAGAGGTACTACGGCCACCGGAGGGGGAGCCGCCGCCGGAGATGGATTATTAGAACATGGAGGCGGTAGGTTATCCAGTGGCTCCCATTTATCATCTTTTTCCTTTTCACTTTTCCCCTCTTCTTCTTCCTCAAACTTTTCATCTGTTTTTAATGTAAGTATTGAGGCTGGAAAAGAATGTAAAGTTCTGTCCCATAATCCTGCATAATCACTTTCCTCCTGACTAAAAGGTTCCTTTGAATTAACATCTATATTTAAGGCCTGGCAGACCCAGTCTTCAAAAGATCCAAAAACGGGCCAAAAGACATGTGGTCTCAAACGTTCTTTTGGCCATTCTACCATACAATATTGAACTAATTTTCATTTACTTTTTCCTTTTCTGGGGCCCCTATCATTCCAATTTTCAATCATTATTCCTAATGGACTCTCCGGAGGTATTTCTAGTAATTCGCTCCCTTTCTTGTGGTCCTGGGGTCTCGATTTCGTCTGACCCATCTAGGAATTTTTACTGTGGCAATTCCTACAGCCCTTGGCTACCAGTAAGAGTGTCTTGCAGGGGGTTTAGGACCTATCACCCACCCACGAATCCTATAAGAATCACTTCGGTCCTTCACCGGCCAAGTCCCTCGCGGGAGATTGGAACCGCGGTTAGAAGACCTCCACAATCGCTTCGGAACGAGGTTCCGTCTCAGTCACACTCTTACACACACAGGCAACCGAATCCCACCCAACCGAACGGTATACACCTTAAATACTTACGACTCCGTCGTCTTCGTTCGGATCTTCGCGCGCAGAATTACGGGCAAAATAAACTGCTGCAGCCGGCAAGGGAGCTCATAAAAAATCAAATTCTTTGCTTGCCCCTATTCAGGTTCAGGATGGCGTTAGTCCCGACCCGACCCGATCAGGAGCCACCAAAAGGTGGGGCGCCCCTCCTAGATCAAGTCAGAATTCAGGAACCAAGACCATCCCGGACGAGCCCCCAATTGTTATAAATGATTTCGTCCCAAACACGATTCCAATTCAAATTTACAATTTATTAAGCGAATAGAGGCAAGCAAACAGCGCTGGGTGCGCCGGGAGTCTCTGCTCCACCAAGACGCACGCGGTTCAGCTCCTGTTCCTGGTTTATAACCTGTCCGTTAATACATATTCATGAACAGGCGTGTCTTCTTCGGCGCATGCCCTCTTTTCCTGCTAGAGTCTTCTCGAATCTTCCTCGGCGTGCCCCCAGGATGACCCCAAACCTTATGCATGCACTTTCTTTACACAATACTATGCGGTCAGTGGTCAAACTGGTTTGAGCTGATATACGAGCCAAGTAGTTTAACCTTCTCCTGTAAAATACCCCTTTTTATGGTGCAGGAGAAATCCATAAAAGTCCAGAAGATTACACTTCATCACACGAATCAGATGAACATATTTCACACCTCTAAGTATGGATCTGCATGTGGCCCACAATCTAGTAATGTTTCTTGCATATGGACCACCCCTGATCATAAAAGACGTTTTAAACAATGGGTGAAGAGACCCCATTATACCATGTCATTGGAACCAGACAGGCTATGGAATTGTATAAACAAGATAAATTGTTACAATATGGATGATTATCTATGGATACCGTTTGCCTCAGACCTCCATCACGCCTTAAGAAGTATATGCCTGTGCCACAATTACAGTGCTCCAATCCCTAGCTTACAGACAGCATGTCAGATAGAATCCTCTAAACACATGGCTAGTAAATGTAGGATTCCTTCCCAACATTATAAAAAACGGATGCAAGACTCATGAGCCAGTAGTAAAGAGCACAAGTACCACTCTAATGTATCCTGCACTGCTTGAGACCGTATGGGTATGTTCTAATGAAGAGATATCAGATTACAGTCAACCCTATTGGGATGGGTTAGAATGCACTTTAGGAATTCCACAAGTTTATCTCCCATAATAGCTTTTAATCATACTCAGGAGTCATTCACTGTAGTCATTAATGAAACCAAGAGGGTACAGAACAAAGAGAAATGTATTGCCCTCCGTGTCACGGCCAAGCTATTATACAGCAGGGATGAGAGTAAGCTTAGCAATGGGATTGTTTTGGACTTCTTCGGCTGTGATAATTGAAAATTGATTATATCTAGAAAATCTACCATGGCAAGGAGAGACTCTAGCTAATTGTATGCAGCCAGCCAGCAAGGCTAAGCAACACCCAGCTTGTACCCACGAGCAGCCTCACAGATGACTTTAGAAAATCAATTAGCATTGAATATGGTACTACTAAAGGAGAACAGCGTTTGTGGATGGCTGAATAACACCTATCCTGGCAAAACCTGCTGTCAATTCCAAATGTGTCCGCTACTCTGCATCAAGCTAGAGATGAAATGCAAAAAACTGTGGACCAAACCCATGAGCTCAATGAGAAGATGAAACCAAGCAACTGGCAATGAACGAGGTGGATTTAAAATATTTTCAGTTGGCTCAGATTAAAAGTTAGTGGATGGGATCATAGTCTAACCCAGTATGTATTAATGTTTATCATAATTGTTATTGTTATTGTCCGTATTTGATTGTCACGTGTGAAATCTATGATAACTAGAGCTGTAACCATGCGTGTTAAGAGGATCCACATCTATGATCCTGAATACATCCCTTTAATACCATCCCCTATTATAAATTGCGACGAGCGAGGGAAGGCAAGCAGTCGACTCAATATGAGTGATAAGGCAAGCTTCAACTTTATTGCAAAACCTTACACATATTTATACACTAAGTTCTACCTTATGCATACTTGTCTTACAATCATTGGCTTAGCCCTAAAGATTGCATTATCATACTCCTCCTACTTGCGGTTACTGCTACGTGGTCCGGGTTCCATCCTGTTTTTCTTATACAGTGCTGCTTCTTAGCTGTTTACCACAGCTCCTTCTCCTCAAGGCCGAGCCCTGCAGATGTCCAGCTGTTTACCAGCTTCCCAATGCCACAGCTCCCTCTTCTCAAGGCCGAGCCGTGCAGATATCTAGCTGTTTACCAGCTTCTCAATGCTGCAGCTCCTTCTCCTTAAGGTCGAGCCGTGCAGAGTGATCAAAACATCTCCCCCTTTTTGTTTTTGTATAAACAAAACCTGATGGATCATTCGCAACCCGAGGACTGTGAGAAAGATGGACCCTCTGTACATTCTTGTATCGTCCTGTGCCACGAACTCAGCCCAGCAGTCGGTAGGTGCCAGCTTTACGTGGGCGTCCCCACGGAGGCAACGGTGGCCTTGCCGTACACCGGCCCACTGCCCTTCAGGAAATCCCGGTATTACACATTTGTAGAGGAACGAGTTTCGACACACGTGGCCAGCGAGTGTCGGAACTCACCTCAGTTGTCACCTTTTAACACAGGGAGCCTATGGCGTATGCGCCCGCTGGCCAGACGTGCTGCACGCGCCACAGCCCTCCCGTCTATTGGTTCGTAGGCTTTGTTCACACGGCATTTTTTCATAAATCGGCAGTCACATATCAACTTATGCTTAAGTCAATAGCAGAATATTACAAAGCAAAACAAATCTAGCTGTACTAGTTCTAGTGATATAAACTACTCCTAGTGATAGAAAAAAGGTACTTGTATAAGGGTATGAAGACCAATATTATATCTTACCAAAGCATTTGTAGTTAGAGAACACTTTGCCTCAAAAGCTTTCCACGTTCATCTCATGATACCGCAAATTTCAGTGTGATTTACCCCTACTTTTTCTTTTGACTGAGGTGGCATCCAGATTGCGATGACACCTGATAGTGTCATGATGTGTCCAACGATGACGATGGCGACTGCCGCACCCATGGCCTCACCCACTTCGAGGCACCTGCAAAGTGGGTAAAACCATGGGTAAAACCATGGGTAAAACAGCCACCACCGTCAACCTCGTCCCCTGGTTAGCAGTTGAAAAGGTCCTTTCTCCTTCCTCAAATAATTTAGCACATATAAGGCTTTATTCAAACGTTCTTAGGGTAATGTGGTAGCCTCTCCCCCTTTTTGTTTTGAGCGTGATTATCTAACAAAGCTCATTCATTGGGTGTGTAAGATACTTGTTGGAGTTATTCGCTAGCCAAGCATTCTTTACTACCTTTTGAACCATTCCTTGTAGACAATGCAATAAACATGGTACAATAAGCATTAGTATTAAGATAACAAGTACTATAACAACTGCCCCTTTTATTAAGTCTTGTAACCATCCACTTAGGCCCAAACTTGACAGCTATGATTCGAGGTTTAGTGAACTTGTCTGTAACCTGTCTGTTAAGTCCTTCAGTTTTTGTAATTGTTGAGTTACCGACTGTGATGTATCTGTTAAATTCATACAACACATGCCATCAAACTCCTCACACCCGTGCCCTTGGGCCAAAAGTAGGAAGTCGATAGCTGCCCTATTTTGCAATGTCGCATGCCTTATTGAGTCAGTTTCCATTAACAAAGCACTGAGTGTTGCAGAAGTAGCATTGGTTTGTTTCGCTAGCCAACATCCCAATTTATTTAAAGTGGTTAAGCCTTGGGCAGCAGCGACCCCAGGGGCAAGGAAAGAGGTTAGTATGGTTTTGTCCGCAGTCCAAAAATCCAGTTGGTCATTGCACTCTTCCTGATATTTTCAAATCTGTCATCTTATTCTATGCCGTGGGGTAAGGTTCAATATCATAGAAGTGTTGGGAGTTAACAATGTTAGGTGCCCCAATGTGTAAGGACCACCTCTCAAACGGGAGGGAACACCGTGCCATGCACGATCACCACAAATCAAGAATATTCCTTTAGGGAGTCTCATTGGGACAATAGTAGAGCGCGAGATGTTGCTCGTTGTATAATTACACCAGTTGGTAGCATTCTGAAAAATGGCTAACGTGGGGTTTACATCCTGTGACCTGGTATCGTCCTGTCCTGTATAATTAAAATATAAACAGGTAGGGGCTGTCATGCATCCTAAAATACCCAACTCCTGCGGTTCCAACAACTCCTGTGGTCCGTGTGTCATCCATCCGTCCCACTTATCCATAGCTGCAGAGGTGTTTGTTATTTTTTAAAAACAAGGTTAGGTCAGGGGTGGTCTTCTTTACCACCATTGTCGAATCATAGTCCCCTAAGGGCAGACCAACTAAGCATGTTGTAAACAGATTCTCAGCAGTGGATATAGATAAGCAAAGGTGGCCTTGGCCCGTTTGATTAGCTAGTGTAACCCAGATATTTTTTCTTGGTTGAACGGAAAACCACGCCTGAACCTGGCATATCAAACACGTGACTATCAGACTCACGAACAACGGGGTTTGCGTCCTGCGTCGGTAAAGGCTGTCATCCCATTCACTGGGGTCTCCGATCACATAGGCATTTCTTCAAACTGCTGATTAGCCAACAGTGACAATAATCTATCGGACGGATAGCTATTTGTAACCTGTTCTAAAAAATCAGAGATTGCGATCTGAAACTCCAGAGAACTGGCTAACAACCAATCTAAGTACTTTTGAGATACAGGAACATAAATTATTACAGGTTCTAATCCAGATATTTCTACAATTCTTTGTCTTCCCTTAATAATGAGTTGTGCAAATAATTCATATCTGGTGACCACTATTTTTCTGGGTTGATAGGAGAGAAAAACCCATTCTAATACTTTCAAACTGTTTGCTGTATTTCCTAACTGTACGGTCAATCCTAGTGGATATTGCCGTTCCCCTCCTGAATTAACTATCATAAGCGAGATACTCTCAGTAGGTGAACATCTGTGAGCATAGGTTGTTGCTATCTTCTCAGTAATTTTCTGCAAAGCCTGGTGTTGATCCTCGTCCAGTTGACGTCGCTCTGGAGCCTCCACCGAAGACTCCAGGAGCGGCATCAATGGCCTCAGATCATCATTAGTAATTCCGCAAATATTGCGAACCCACTGTATATCCCCCATTAATTTTTGGACATCAGAAAGATTTTCTATTTTCGCCTTAATCTTTATTTTTTGTGGGTGGACCACTGCCCTGGTAATAATCCAGCTCAAATATTGCCATGGTTCCTTCTTTTGAATTTTTTTCGGTGCTATTTTTAAACCCCGTTTTCCTAAATAGTGCTCTAAGTGCTGTAAAATGTGGTCTGCATTCAATTGTGTCCCTGCTATTAATATATCAACTATATAATGATACGTTATTAAATCTGGATACTTTTTCCACACCGGTTCTAGAGCCCATGCCACAAATGTCTGACACATCGTAGGTGAATTTTGCATTCCTTGTGGTAACACTACCCAATGATACTTTTTGCTAGCTCTCCTTTATTTACCGATGGTACCATAAAGGCAAACTTCTCTGCATCCTCAGCTGCTAAGGGAATGGTAAAAAAGCAATTGAAATATACTCTTCGATTCCCTGCAAAAGAAATGATACATTTGTGACAATAATTACGACGACATAGAACAAACCCACAACACCGTTTTACAAATATGGCATATTGAAGTTCCTGCTCTTGAACGTCCGGGGAGAGCCGCTGAGACAGTCAACGAGCCGTCATTCCGCATACAAAAGAGTGAAAGCATCAGCTGGCGGTACGTCGGAGTTGACTGCGTCCGTGGGACGTGTGACAAGGTCTTCAGGTCTTACTGCCGGCCGTACCGACCTGGTCGGTACCCACTTCGCTCCGTCCCCTCCCTCTCTGCCAAAGTCTCTTGTCTCATGCCTCGCCAATGTTGGGCAGGGTCGGATCTTGACTTGGGGGAAGGATCATCCCAGGCAGCCCCCTCCTGTTGCGGCACGCACGGGTCAGGAGGCGGGGGCCAAGGAGGACTCGCCACCTCCGTTGGTTGCGTTAGCGGGGGCGGGGGGCGGGCGGGGTGGGGGGGGAGGCGGGCGGGGGTTGCTCGTTCTCACCATTCCCAGCTCGGCCTCCCTTCTCTCCCGGGGCTGTGGCAGCGGCAGCTGCTGCCGCCGTCCGCTCTGATTTTATCCCCTTTATAGAGTCTCTGACTAATCGCCAGGTTGTTAACACTTTCGCGGCCGTATGATCCTCTTTAGAGGCTGCCTCAAACACCAATTTCCCTGCTTTCTCCCAGGTAGGTAACTCAAAAGCTGTTGCAGAGTCTGCTGCTAGCCCCTGGCTCTTCAAAACAGTCTCCAATAGCAATCGCCACGTTGTTGCTAGCTCCGCTGCTTGCCCATCTCCTTTCGAGACTCACCCCATTGATCTTTCACATGGGCACACAGGGGAACACTGAGTACATTGTTCTGGGCAACGTTGTCCCGTCTTGCCCTCACATACATCATCGTAGATCTGTTTCTCTGACTTATTTATGCAGCCGGTTTACTCGGTGCATCTGGCACCTCAGGAGGTGCAGTCAGAGTCGCTGAAGGTCCTGGACCCTCTGACTCAGTTAAAAAGGGATTGGTTGAAGACGGTTTAACAGCCTCCTCCATATCAGCTGCAGCTTTTCTCTCTGCCTTTAAGGCTTTTAATGTGGTTAACATCAACTTCCATGCCGTCACTAACTCTGCGGTGGTTTTATCTCCATTCCCAATATGTTCCTATAACATTTTTCCTATCTCCTCCCACGTCTCTGCCTTAAACGCCACGGACGCATCGGGGGGGTACCCTTTTTGGCACCAAATTAGAAGCCTTCTAAGTGTATATTCATCATATTTCAGTCCTCTCTTAGAGAGCATATGTGGCAGGAGTCTGACCATCGCCCCTTCTTCATGTGATGCGTTCTGCCTTTAGTTCTTTTAATGTCTCTAGGATCAACCTCCAGAGCGTCGTAAATTTTATACTGTCTTTGTTGCCTGTGCTATTCACTTTTCAGTTTTATATCTTTTCATGCAATTAATAACATCTCTCCAAGATTTCATTAATTTTTTTTGCTGATTTATCATCATCGATTACTAGATCCCACAATCAATCTCCATAAGAACGCCACTCGTCTACTTCAAACATACTTTCAGGGTCTTTAAAAGACCCTTTCGCTTTCCCTAACGTAATTAACCCAGCCAGATCTTTTAATTGGCTTACTCCCCGCTTTTCTAAAAAGCATTTTAAGATTTCGAACGCTACCTCTATTTCCATTGCGCGCTATGTTGACCTTCTTAATTATCCGGTCAATTATTTTTGCAGCCTTTTCCCATGGGTAGCCTTCTTTCGGACGGCGAACCCCTTCTTAATTATCCTGGGTTCAAGCACGGATCAGGCGCGCCGCGGCAGCGTCCGCCGATCTTCTGCTCCCTGGTCGCTGCTACCAGTGCTTCTCCGATCTCGCTGTCCGGTGAAAAACAAGGATGGGGTCCCTGTTCGGGCGCCACTTGCGACGAGTGAGGGAAGGCAAGCAGTCGACTCAATATGAGTGATAAGGCAAGCTTCAACTTTATTGCAAAACCTTACACATATTTATACACTAAGTTCTACCTTATGCATACTTGTCTTACAATCATTGGCTTAGCCCTAAAGATTGCATTATCATACTCCTCCTACTTGCGGTTACTGCTACGTGGTCCGGGTTCCATCCTGTTTTTCTTATACAGTGCTGCTTCTTAGCTGTTTACCACAGCTCCTTCTCCTCAAGGCCGAGCCCTGCAGATGTCCAGCTGTTTACCAGCTTCCCAATGCCACAGCTCCCTCTTCTCAAGGCCGAGCCGTGCAGATATCTAGCTGTTTACCAGCTTCTCAATGCTGCAGCTCCTTCTCCTTAAGGTCGAGCCGTGCAGAGTGATCCCAACAATAAATTACCAACCAACAAGAGAGGATGAAAACACAGGAAGGAGATGAATGCCTCGACCCACCTAAATACAAATTACACAATGTTCCTCTCAGTGAGTTGTGACTAAGGTCACAGGGTGGATAATGTGGGAAACCACTGTGGGTCTGTAGGGAGTAGCAGGGTTTGACTGGAGCAACACGCTCCTCTTCAAAAGCAACCCTGATGGGTTGCAGTCAGACAGTCTCATAACTGACTATTGTTGAGTGATGTCTGGGATGAGGCGAAAGCCTTGCAGCCTGATGTTCTACGGCAAGGCCACAAAGACCTCCATCAAACGTGAGTAAGCTGACCATTATTAATAACTGAAATTCTTATTAACTTTTCATTCCTATTGATCGATGCTATTTGAGTTATATAGTATCTATCGGTCTACAACAAATAAATGAATAAAAAATTAATGAACTGATTAAGTTTTTATTAATCAAATTAGTCTAAATCAATCATTAATAATTACTTATTAATAACAGTCGTTACCTATTAAGATCGATTATTTTATTTATTAGTATTTTGTGGTACTGCATTAACACTACTGTCCTCCAGTTACTTATCATGTATTTTTTTTTCTTTATCATCACTCTGATTTACTGTTGTAATTATCTACTATCAATTCATCATTATTAATTATCATTAATTACACGTGCTACACGACGGCTCTGTTCCTCACCTAGAACTTGTTATCAGTAAAGTAGTTCCTTATTAACGTGATCTTAATCCACTGGATGTTAATTCCAGTAAATATTAATCTGTATTGCTCTATCGCTAATCATTACTTCGTATATTAATTACCGGTTAATGAATTATTTATTACATTCATTAACCATAGGTCGGTGTATGTTAATCCATCAAGAATTAGCAGAGAGTGCCAGATCAGCATTTGTCCTAAACCTGCTCTCCCCACTCCCTCCTCCCAAACCGCCCGCCTGCCCTCACCCCGGAGAGTTCTGTGTCAAGACACCCACACGCACCCTGCACACACCCCGTTTCTTTTTGATTGTCATTTTTTTAGCTATTTATTTATCTAGCCTCCCTCCCCCTAACCTTTTCTTACTCTTCTCTCTCACCACCGGGGACCGGGGACCGGGGACCAGGCAGAGGCGGCGGTGCCCAGCCCCAGCCGCCCGCCCTCCCCACCCCACCGCAGCGAGCCCCATTGCTACAAGGCCGCCAGAAGTTAATCTGCTTATGTGTAAACGTGGTGGCAGCTGAGGTATGTTTAAGAATACTGGTAAGTGTTGCTAGAAACCTACAAATATTTTCCGGGTGTTAACCGCGGGGTGCCAGCTTTGTGGGCCTACCACCCAGCACCCAGCTCTGCGCAGGTCTGGAATAAACCGGTATCTCGTCTCGGTGTGTGAGACTGGCCTATCGCACGCCGGGAAACGAAACCGCCTTTTCGGACACCACCATCAGCAAAGCAGCGACCCCGCTTTGCCTGAGGCTGCTGGGCCTGTCCTCTGGGCGCTGCTCACCACTGGAACGCATCCCGCTGGCGACGGACACGCCGACGGCCGCTAGCGAGAGGCGCGGCCCACCTCTCCGGCAGCCGGAGCCCGGCCTCGGGGACGCAGGTCTCTGCCCAGGCCGAGGCACGGGGCTGCTGCTTTCCCAGGGACGGCTTCAACCGGGAGCCGAGCCGAGCACATCGCCCGCAGGCGGACACCGAGGCGGGCCACAGCGCAGGCTGTAGCAGAGAAGGCGGCGTTGTCCACAGCGTTACCAGACTTTTTCGTTTCTTACTGCGTGCACACCCGCCACACACGCTCCCAAACCGGCCCCGGCACGAACCCCTCGCCCGCGGCCACACGCACACACGGAGACACCCCCCCTCCCCCTTCCGCCAGCAGTTTTGCCGGCCCGGGGAAGGAAGGAAGGCGGGAGACTTTAGGACCCCGCGGCGTCCCTGCCGCACCCGTGCCCCCCTCCCGCCTTTCGTCCTCAGTCCGTCGGTCGGCCAGTCCGTCGGTCAGTCACCCTGCTGAAGGTATGCGAGGCACAAAGCGGGGGTATTGTTTAGGCTCTGTCAGGAGTCAACGAGGCGCAAGCCTGAGGGAAGGAACAAGGCAACCGCAAAGGGAACGCAACTGCCGACCTTTGAGTGAACTATCCTAAGTAACATCTAATTAACATCGACTCGGCATAGCACAAGCCTGCCCTCCGGTAGGGGAAGACCCCTACCCACAGAAGCCCCTTCCTCACGGGGCACGCGCAGTAAAAAAGGAGGACGCTGTCGCCGTGGAGACGAGGCTTGCGGGAACCAACAGGCGCAAGGGCGCCTGCGCCAGCTCTCAAGAAAATAACGGTGACTTGTTGCTCGGAGCGTAGAAATATTTTCCCTGCGTTAACCGAGGCGCGCCAGCTTTGTGGGCC
The DNA here is from genome assembly GCF_964289735.1 of Phaethon aethereus. Classification (NCBI taxonomy): domain Eukaryota; kingdom Metazoa; phylum Chordata; class Aves; order Phaethontiformes; family Phaethontidae; genus Phaethon; species Phaethon aethereus. Next base: position 18,244 of record NW_028114048.1, on the reverse strand, counting down.
TACCACCGGCACCCAGCTCGGCGCAGGGGCGGAAGAAAAGCCGCCGTCTCGACTCCGTGTGTTTCCCGGCGCTCTGCGCACCGGGTGACGGAACCCGCGTTTGGCACAACAGCCCCGCTGCGCGCGGGCCGCCGCCGCCGCGCGGTGAAAACCAACGAACGCGAACGGCGGGGGAGGTGAAAAACGAAAAGAGAAAAAAAAACCCCAACCCAACCGACCCAAACAGAAACCTCCGAAAAGCGCCGCCATCCCCCCTCCCCTAGCCAGCCTCTGCGCCAGGCTCCCTCCCCCGCCGCCGCGCCGCCGGGGGGGCCGGTTGCCGGGCAGCGGGGCGCACGCGGCTGCAGCCCCCCTTGCCCCCCGCTGCTCCGGGGCGCCGGAGAGTCTGCGGCCGGGGGGGGCCGCACCCACCGGCCTGCGGGTCCGGAGCTGCAGCGCAGGGAGGGGGAGCGCGCGCGCGGGGGGGGGTGGCTGAGTGAGTCTGAGCGCGCGTGTGTCGCGGGGGGGGGCGGTGTCTGCAGGATCGCGGGCGCAGACTTTAATATATTTATTTTTAACAACGGCTTCTTTAGCCTGGGGAAGTGGAGGGTCAGGGCACTGCAGTGCTCAGTTTGGGATCCTTCCCTTAGAGTTGAATTCGACCCCGGGGCCGTAGGGGAAGTCGTCAGATTTGGTGACGGTATTTGACGGGTAGCTGGATTATACGGGGGAGGTAAGTGATCTAGGGGGTCCCAATCCTTCTTTTCCTTTTCTATGTGTTGCTCCCCTACGGTCTTATTTTTATGAAAAATGCCCACACAGGCCTTTATCCATAAACTAGCATACTCGCTCTCCTCTTGGCAAAACGGTTCCTTAGAATTTACATACAGGTTTAGCGCCTGACAAACCCAATCCTCAAATGACCCAAATACAGGCCAAAAAAACCGTGGGGTCTCAAGGGGTTCTTTGGCCATTTTACCATACAATATTAACTAATTTCTCTTTTGTCTTCCCTTTTCCAGGGCCCTTATTATTCCAATGTTTTAACATTATTCCTAATGGAATCTCCGGAGGTATTTTTAGTAATTCGCTCCCTTTCTTCTGGTCCTGGGTTCTCGATTTCGTCTGACCCATCTAGGAATTTTTACTGTGGCAATTCCTACAGCCCTTGGTTACCAAGCAGAGTGTCTTGCAGGGGGTTTCAAACTTGTCACTCACCTATGGATCCTATAAAAATCGCTTCGGTCCTTTACCGGCCAAGTCCCTCGCGGGAGATTGGAACCGCGGTTAGAAGACCTCCACAATCGCTTCGGAACGAGGTTCCGTCTCAGTCACACTCTTACACACACAGGCAACCGAATCCCACCCAACCGAACGGTATACACCTTAAATACTTACAACCCCGTCGTCTTCGTTCGGATCTTCGTGCGCAGAATTACGGGCAAAATAAACTGCTGCAGCCGGCAAGGGAGCTCATAAAAAATCAAATTCTTTGCTTGCCCCTATTTGGGTTCAGGATGGTGTTAGTCCCGACCCGACCCGATCAGGAGCCACCAAATGGTGGGGCGCCCCTCCTAGATCAAGTCAGTATTCAGGAACCAAGACCATCCCGGACGAGTCCCCAGTTGTGATAAATGATTTAGTCCCAAACAGGATTCCAATTTAAGTTTGCAATTTATTAAACAAATAGAGGCAAGCAAACAGCGCTGGGTGCGTCGGGAGTCTCCGCTCCACCAAGACGCACACCTTCACTTCTTACAATTCCTTCCTTTATACTTCTCTAGGCTTCGTTTCTTGCCTTTCTCCGCCTTTTTCTTGGAAGACGACTCTTTCTTTAAGTACGTCACCACTTCCCCGGTCTGCGCATGCTTCATCTTTTTCTAGGTGGTCGTCCGGTGGTCGTTGGGAGGAAGATGCTCCTCTTCGTCAGTGCACCCTACATGACCTCTCTGTTTGTGCAGGCGCTCCGTTATTCTACTTATATTATGCTACCTTATTTGGCTATACATTTTCTTGACATTTCTGCGGTTATTTACAACACTGGTTTGCACTAGTATATCAGGAACTAACTTACATATCAGGAGGCTACATAAGCTTCACATATCAAGGGAGTTACCCAAACTATACTTATCAGGAAGTTACATAAAGACTACCACTCCCCTGTTTATGGTCATGCCCTACATATATTCCTTTATTTCAATATAAATGACATTTGCTTCAAGCTTATATTCACTAGATTTTCTTTACATGAATCGCTCATTCCTCACAGTTTCAGGGACAATGGAGCTTTTCTTAGTAGCGGGAAGAGCAAGAAACCTTCACAAATTACAGCTGGGAAGGTTCTGTCTGGATGTGAGAAAAAATAATCCTCACTGAGAGGGTAGTCTTGTGCTGCAAGAGATCACCCAGAGGGAGTCTGGATTATCCCATGGCTTTGTGTTTCAAGGAGCAGCTGGTGAGGGTGGAGAGCCATCAGTGAAGGCATAGAAATGCCAGGGTGAGAGCTAGGTGGGAAAGCAAGATGGCTGTCAGCAAGCTGAAGGGAAAGAGGTGAGGCATGGGACAGTGTAGGGCAGCCTGCATAGAGATGGCCAAGGGTTCTAGCAAGACCGAGAGGTCCAAAAGGACTGAGGTCTTTGTCGTCTTGACTATAGCAGCTGTCTCTACCACCAGGGCCAGTGAGACAAAACTTTATTCTTCTCTTCTCAGAAACTGCCTTCCCAGGACCTGGGCTCAGGGTTTGGCCTTGCCTGCTTCATAAAACGAACCAAGGGTTTTCTCAGCATTACAGCCACCTGTGCAGTGCCCTTGCCTACCTGCAGTCACCGTCTCCAAGTATCTGCTCTAATGAGTCAATGAGGAGCCTTTGGCAGTAATGGGTCTCATTAAGTCCCATTAATGCTTCAAGGTATTTTGGGGTTTGCTTCTGGCTTTGACTTCTTGAGAGGTTTGTTCAGTCTTCTCCCAGTATCTGAGGTTCACGGACTGAGCCCCAAATACACCATGGGGCTCCTTAAAACACAGAAAGCCCTAACAAGTCATGCCTCTTCCTGTAACGTTCTCCATGTCTGCAAGACTCGTATAGCTAATCTGAGTTGTTTCATAGCATGGTTAAGAAGGAAGATTTCAAAGTGCACCTAATAAAGTTAATTTTAAAGGCTGTATTTTGTTAATTTCAGTTTAAAGAAGTGATAGAAGCATTATCCAACTGATATGGATCCTGAGTGTCAGGAGCGTCTCCTGAGGAGGTCTGGACAGGTAGGAAAAGCAGTCCCTTGAGATCTGACACTGGGTGGACAACCTTGCTCCTCACCTCCCCAGACTCCCCATCTGTCGTTGGCCACCTGGGATTTACATCACTTTCCCTTCATCAGACTTCTCTGAACTCTGGGAGCTGAATGTTAGAGCTCCATTGCACCATCTCCCACCCACTTTCCTTAGAGGACTGGCTGCACACAGGCACAGAAGGATGTTTCCCATTTGCAAGCAAAGCAAAGTAAAGCACGATCAAGTGTCTTAAGCAATAAAACACTCCTCAACCATATACTAAGTACAAGCTGCCTCTAATGAGGTCGCCTTTCTACAAGGGATGATCTTACGAGAAATGTTTTAGATAGATAGATAGATAAAGGTAGATACAATTAAAAGAGTTGGCTAAAGATACCGTTATACTACTGAAAGACAGGCAGGCTTTTAGTCCCTGAAGCTCAAAGCAGCAGTGTGGGTGGGAAGTATCTGAATGAACAAAGAGTAAGGGAAGGAGAACAATGGAAAGGGCCTTTGTCTAGACAGTCTGCTGAAAACATTACTTCAGAAATGGTCATTGTATCAGCACAGGTGAAAATATATGAAAGATTAGAATTATTAACTACAAAAGACATTAACCACTTGATCCAGTGTGGCCTGGCAGCAAAGGCAGCCAGCAGTGTCCTGAAGTGTATAAAGAGGAGCCTCGCCAAAAGAGTGAGGGAAGTGGTTGTCTCCCCATGCTCATTGCTTGTTAGACCACCTGTAACCAATTATATCCAGTTTTAGGGCCCCAGTTCAGGTGTACTGATCTGGCTGGGATGGGGTTACCTTCCTTCATAGCAGCCTGTGTGGTGCTATGTTTTGCATTTGTGCCTTAAACAGTGTTGATAACACACCAGTGTTCTGGCTATTGCTGAGCAGTGTTTGCACAGTGTCAAGGCCTTCTCTGCTCCCTCCCAGTGAGTGGGCTGCAGATGGGCAAGAACAGCTGACCCCAACTGACCAAAGGGATACTCTCTAACGTACGACGTTGTGCTGAGCAATAAAAGCTGGGACAGAGGAAGAAGGAACTAGAATTATTTTGTTACAGGAATCACTTCCTAGTTCACATGGAATCCATTGCATAGCATTAGTAAAAGGCCTTAGACCTTCATAAGCGGTGAACTTTCACCTAGCTACTGATGAAGTTCTACTGAACTCTTACTTAGTCGCGTGAGGGAAGGCCCTGAAACTGGTGTAAATTAGAAAGATAAGATAGCCACATCCATCAGCAGAGGTTGCCTCATCGAGAAACGAAAAAGAACGGCCCGCTTGGAGACAGTGAAAGGATCCAATGAGGAAAAAGGAGACCCCAGACCCAAATACTCCAACTGGACTAAACCGTCTCACAAGGGGAGGGGAGCTTAGACTGTAAGGGTATAATTGTCCAGAGAGTCTCTGGTTCGGGGTCCGTCTCCAGAGGCACTCAGCTCAAGCTGTTCTTCACCACTGTACCGCTTAATAAATTCAACTGGTATACGTCATGTCAGAGATTCTGCTTCAGGAAACCTAGGGTTGAGCCTGAGGGAAGAGAAAGCACCCAAGAGAGACTCTGTGTGTGTGTGTGTGTGTGTGTGTGTGTGTGTGTGTGTGTGTAGAGTCAAAAGGTGCACACGTCGGCTCACTGGAGTCTCCTGCTGCAAAGGGACTCCAGACCCAGCAGTTAAAGTCTCGGGTGGTGTGTGTGCAACTCCTTGATTGGTGTGTGAATGCTCAGGCAGCGGCTTCTCCATTAACGTTTTGTCATTCAAAGAGTCTTCTGTGTGGAGACTGGCTGGGCATCATTTTTGCTTGTGGGAGGTGGTGAGTGGTTGCCTTTGCGTTGCTTGTTATTATTATTGCTTGTTGATTTTTAAAAAATCTCTTTCTTTCACCTGCTAAGCTGTCTTTATCTTGACCCACAACTTTCCGTGCTTTATTTCTTCCTGTTCTCTCTCCTGTCCCAGTGGGGAAGGGGAGGAAAGAGTGAGCGGCTGCGTGGCTGCCGGGCTATTGGCCAGAGTCAATCCACCACATCAAGGAAGACGTTGACAACTGGGAGTGACTTCAGTGGGAGGCTGCCAAGATGCGCAGGGGCTGCAGCACTTGCCTGGGGAGCAGAAACTGAGGGAAAGGGCTGCCTTCGGCCTGGGAAAGGGAAGGTCTGGGGAACCTCATAGCAGCCAGCCAGTCCCTGCAGGGAGGTTTTTAGGAAGATGGAGCCAGTCTTGTCACCGTGGTGCTTGGCAGGACGATAATAGACGATAGTCAAATGTTGAAATAAGGAATGTTGAGGCTGGAGATAGGGACAATCTTTCTCTCCATAAGGGCATCCAAACATTGAAGCAGGTTTCCCAGAGATGTTTTCCTGTCTTTGTCCTTGGATATTTTCCAGCCCCCATGTGGCAAAGCCTTGAGCAAAGTGGTCTGACTCCGTAGCCGATTCTGCTGTGAGCATGAGGTTGGACTGGAGACCTACTGAGGTCCCATTCAGGAGAGTGGAAAACTAAATGATGCTGTGGTTCCTTCCTCTCTAGGTGTGCCCTTGATGACAGTAGGGAAAGCTGTCAGGTTCCCCGTGACCATGGAAGTAAGTCAGATGCTGGCATAGTCAGATCAGCTGAAGTTGTCTTCTCCTCCTCCAGGCAGTGTTGCTCAGATGCAGGACTGCTTCACAGGTATCCCCAAACAGCCCTGGTTATTTCCTTTGCTTCACCGTTCATTCCCTTTTCATTCTTTTCCCACCTCTCAAGTCCTGCTCTTTAACCATCCTTATCCCCACCCATGCAAAAAGCCAAGGACTTTTCACTGTTTATCCAGTGGCCCTGCATTTGCTCACTTTGAACCCTCCTTTGGTGTCTCTGCGGTGGTTACTGTGGTGCTTTCTACCTCGCATTGCAACTCAACTTAACGCCAGTACTCTTTTCTTCTCTGTAGTGTCCTGCAGCTACTTAAGTTCTGATCTTGTTAGAGGCACCACGACTCAGGATGGCCGTTGGCACGCATACTTTAAAAGCTGGACTGTTGGAGGTTCAGTCCAGAGGGACCTTGGCACACCTGGGATTTGGCCAGCAGAAACCTCAAGGTTTTGAAGGAAAAGCTCAGAAACAACTCCATGCAGCAGCATGGACAGGGACCTGACTGACTAAGGAGTGTCCTGAGGTGAAGTATCTGGGAACTGTGACAATGCCATATGAGTCAGTGGTTCTCACATTTCGAAAGGAGAGTGGAGTGTCTGGAGGAGGTCTGCCAACTTGAAGTGAAGGGCCTAAAGGATGAGCTGTGGGGAGAGTCTGAGGGAGCTGGGTGTCTGTAGCCTGCTGAAGTGGAGGCACGGGTTTACCTAGCAAGAGCCTGCACCTGCCTGGAGGGATAACGGAGCCAACCTGTTTTCTGCAGTCACCATTGATACGACAGAAGGAACAGCCACAAGCTGCCTCTTGGGACCTTTAGGCTGAACCTCAGGAAAAATAAAATGGACTAGGAGGAGCGTTGCCATGATCTCCACCTTTGGAGCTCTTCAAGTTTCAGCGCCGCAAAGTCACGGCCAGCCTGGAGGCTGGACTAGAGACCCCCTCGCAGCAGTCTCTTTCCCAACAGGCCTGTGCCTTGCCACATGTCATATGAGAAGAGACTAAGCTGGAGGAGAGGGTCTCTACATCACAGGACAATTCAGGGTGGAAGGAGGGTCAGGAGGTCTCTGGTGTTGCACTGGCTCCAAGCAGGGCCAGCTCTGAGGTCAGACCAGCTTGCTCGCTAAATGCCAGAATCCGGAGAAAGAGTTTACACATGAACCAGGCATCTGTGCCGCCGTTACAGAAATGGAGACAAGGCCTTTGACCAGCTCCCTGAACACAGCTATTGGTACGTCATGCCCCCTGAGAACATCCATCCTCCCGGGAACATCCATCTTCTTGTCCAAAGGAGTGGGATCCTTATGCAACTATCCTGCCATATCTCCAGACCATGGGGTGCTTTACACTGTAAACAGAACTGAAGGAAAGCCTCTGACTTGGGTACTGTCAACTGAATTGCTAAAAGAGGGCAAGATGGAGGGATCTCGGAGCTTCCAGGTTCTTCCTGAAGATAGAAGGCCTCAGATATAGGAACAGAAGATAACAGTTTTGAACTAGCCTAGGCTTTAGATCATTTCACATGTGATGGCTCTGCTCCATCCTTTCAGTCATTGGCACCCAGAAACCTCATCTGCTTTTCCTTCCTCTCCTCCCAAAAGCTGATCAAGTGATGGGAAGAAAGGAAGGAGAAAGGCCCTAGGCCTCTGTGACTCACCTGGGCTCTGGCACTTGGAGGGCCACAGTGTCATCCATTGTACACCCCATAAAGAATCAAGCTGGGAAGTGACTCTTCACGTACAAGTGAACAAGGTCGATGGACAGGCAAGGCTATGTCTGGAGACCAGTACACCTAGAGCATCGATCAAGCTGGGGCTGAAACTCAGGCCTGGTCTTCAATGGTCTCCTGGGCCCATGGACAGAGGTGTGGATGGACCCCCCAGGGTCCTGAAGGCCTCTGGATGCTCTCAGGGCCCTGACACTGCCCCCATGGGATCCCACCTGCCAGTGCCCTCAATAGGCCAAGTTCTCATTCCCGCATGTGCAGGGTCTGTGCTCGGCTACTCTCCTTCCCCGCTTCCGTGCAGATCTGGGAGACCACAGTTTCATGCTGACTACAACCAAGGCTGAAACTGGTCTTCCCATCCCTGACCAACTTTTCCTCTTTTGGGAGTACAAGGTCCAGGTGAGCCTCAGACTGGGTGGCACAGTTAGAAGCTGACCCACACACAAGATCCCGCCTAACCTGTTGCATGTCCCATAGAGAACATCCACACATCTGACCTGCTCTGGTAGCAAGCAGGGCATCCTCCACTTCTCGCCTTCCCTGTTAGTCTCGCCTAAAGATGTTGTATCTCCGTCAGTCACAAAAGCTGTGGGAACTGTCCTTTTCCGTCTTGACTCTTGCTCCCCTAACGTCACAGCTTTGCGATGGCATGTTGTCCTCCTGCTGTCTGTGCTCCAGGCTGTGGGCTTTGGTGCACATTAGGCCTGTAGCACCTCAGATGTGGCACCAGGGCCAAGGGCAGATTTGTCACATGGACACCTGATACCAAAAGATTGGCCCTCTTTGTGTGGAAAGGCTTCACAGCCGATGTGTGCTGGAGTGGATGGCAGGAGGCAACATAATGATGAAGGAGGTTCTCACAACGAGAGCAAAAGCTGCAGTCCCCAAGACCAGACAGAAAACGGCCTTGGGCTGTGCAGCGCTGGCAGGAGAGGGGTTTGCTGTCCCAGGTGACTCTTGCAGCAATGCGTGGGGCCTGTGACAGAGGTGAAGCCGATCTCCAAGAAGGACAAGCTGCTGCTGAGAAAGTCCCCGGGGGAGGACAGCCTGTCATCCAGCCACACTGTGGACATCATGCTGGGGGCTGACTGGCTAGATAGCAGCTCTGCAGAGAAGTACCTTAGGGTCCTGGAGGGCAAGCAGCTGAGCATGAGCCAGCCATGCAGCCTCGCAGCAAAGGCCAGCAGCCTCCTGGGCTGCATTAGGAAAAGCATTGCCGGCAGATGGAGGGAAGTTAACCTTCTCCTCCACTGAGCACCGGTGGGCCACATCTGGAGTGCTGTGTCCAGTGCTGGGCTCCCCAGTGCAAGAAAGTTGTTGACCTGCTAAAGCAAGGCTATCAAAGGGCCACAAAGCTGATTTAAGGGACCGCAGCATCTTCCATAGGACGGAAGGCTGAGAGGTCTGGGACTGTTAAGCCTGGAGAAAAAATTGCTCAGGAGTGTGGAGTAATAAGGCACGGACTGTGGCAGGGCTTCAGGCCAAAGACCTTTATTGTTAGCGTAGTGTGCTTTTTAGACAAATACAGCCCGTTCACGCACCTAAAAGTGCTACCCGGTTGGCTATTGCTTTAAGTCCACGCGACTCTCACAGAGGCAGGATTGGTCGCCTCTGTATGTCCACGCGCTCCTTTGCTTCTTCTTAGTTGTTTACCACAGCTCCTTCTCTTCAAGGTTGAGCCCTGCAGGTGTCCGGCTGTTTACCAGCTTCTCAATGCCACAGCTCCTTCTCCTTAAGGTCGAGCCATGCAGGGTGATCCCAATATCACCCCCTTTTTGTTTATCTATAAACAAAACCTGATGGTTCATTCGCAACCCGAGGACTGTGAGGAAGATGGACCATCTGTACATTCTTTTATCGTCCTGCACCACGAACTCAGCCCAGCAGTCGGTAGGTGCCAGCTTTACGTGGGCGTCCCCACGGAGGCAACGGTGGCCTTGCCGTACACTGGCCCACTGCCCTTTGGGAAATCCCGGTATTTATACATTTGCAGAGGAACGAGTTTCGACACACGTGGCCAGCGAGTGTCAGAACACGCCTTGGTTGCCACCTTTCAACACAGAGAGCCTATGGCATACGCGCCCGCTGGCCAGATGTGCTGCACGTGCCCCAGCCACCCTGTCTGTTGGTTCGTAGGCTTTGTTCATGTGGCATATTACCGTAATCCAGCAGTCACATATCAACCATGCTCAAGCCAATAGCAGAATGTTACAAGGCAAACAAAATTGTGAATTGTGCTTTATATTCCTCCGTTACTGCATGTCTTCCCCATCCTCCCCTAACCTTGATCAACTTTCTTATCTCTTGGGCTGTTTTCTCTCACCCAGCATAGTATCTGTTTCTTACCCAGCCATCCATTTTCTGATATTCTAACTGCAGTTTTCTCACAGGCCAAAATTCCATCCGTTAACCCCTCCGTATGTATACGATAATTGGCGATAATTTCCATTTCTGCCGACAAGCTAACTATTGCTTTTTCTAGCTGAGATAAACGTCTGAGTCCCAAACAGGATTCCAATTGAAGTTTACAATGTATTACATTATATACATTAACCACTCTGCTAGACTTAGGCTTGCGGTCATACAAGGATATGTAGGACAGAAGGTTACACTTCATCACATGAATCAGATGAACATATTTCACATAGCTGTACTACTCCTCGTGATGGGAAAAGCGCCCGTACAAAGCTATGATAACCTTTATTATATCTCACCAAGGGATTTGTAGTTATAGAGTGCTTTGCCCTAAAAGCTTTCCATGTTCCTCTAATGATACCGCTAATTTCAGTCTGATTAATTATCTGTGTTATAAATGATTTAGTCCCAAACAGGATTTCAATTCAAATGTACAATTTATTAAGCGAATAGAGGCAAGCAAACAGCGCTGGGTGTGCCGGGAGTCTCCGCTCCACCAAGACGCACGCGGTACAGCTCCTGTTCCTGGTTTATATCCTGTCCGTTAATACATGTTAATGAACAGGCGTGTCTTCTTCAGCGCATGCCCTCTTCTTCTGCTAGAGTCTTCTTCGAATCTCCCTCGGCGTGCCCCCAGGATGACCCCAAACCGTATGCATGCACTTTCTTTACACAATACTATGCGGTCAGTGGTCAAACTGGTTTGAGCTGATATACCAGCCAAGTAGTTTAACTTTCTCCTGTAAAATACCCCTTTTTATGGTGCAGGAGAAATCCATAAAAGTCCAGAAGGTTACACTTCATCACACGAATCAGATGAACATATTTCACAATCCCCCATCTTTTTCTTTATAGTATTGATTCGTGTTTTCGTTTCCAATTGAGTACTGCAGATATCTGCATTCCTTGTATAACCGAGTAGATTAATCTAGTAACAATTCCCCACATATCCCCAATACAACTATCCCGATTTTAGTAAGCCAATCACCACCCATAAAATCTCCCCAAAATCCTCCTAGATTGATTCCATTCCAAGTTTATCTCTCAGGAGGCCATTCGTTATACACCTGGACTCCTAGTCGCTCTCCCTAATTTATGGGTAACAGGAAAAAACTAGGTTTTATTGTTGATTACACGTACGGGCTGTACAATTAGAAAAGGTCCTCAGTTTTCCCATTTTTCTGGGGTAAACCCCAGCTGGACTTGTTCCAATATTGACTACAGTTATTTGCCGTAGTCAGAGTCAAGGAACTCACCCCAAGTAGAACTAGAAGAGGTCCGGTCAGGGCCATAGTGGTCGGCGGTCACAGCCCAAAGGGGTTGCAGCCCTTGGCAGACCCTTTTTAAGCCGCAACACCAGTTCCCCTCCGGTCTTGCCCTCTTCCTTCCTTTAAGGGGGTGCTTTCTTAGTACCCAAATTAATTGAGCACTGCTTGTGAAGGCCAGAGCTTTGCTAGATCAGTGGTTTGTCCAGACCTGAGCACTTGCCCGAGCCTGGCGATCCTCTTTATTTGCAAGGCTTTATGGCTACAGAAAACTGCCAGTTAGCCTGCAGTTCTTACAAATAAACACCACCTTCTACACCAAGGACAAATTCTAGTTCCAGCTCCTTTTTCCTGTTCTTCTTTTGCCAACAACTCCTTCCGATGATACTCGTTTGGAGTACCCATTGTTGTTTCCTATTACCCTTTCCCATTGTTTTCCAAACTTGGGGATTACTTACATGGCTCTCCATAGCTTCCCATGGCCATCGTTCACCTCGATTTGTTCCACCACAAACGTAACAATTAGTTATATTCAATGACTTAGCAATGTTTTCAGCAAGATTTACAAGTAGATTTTTAGCAACTGTGGGAATTTCATGTTTCACTCCTGTTTCTATTACAGGAGTAGCCGCAATAAAATTCCCACAGCAATTTAGTCAGATGTGACCTTCCACTCCTTCCCTGGACCTTTCACTCGTGACACATGTGTCCATCCTTTTTCAGCAGTTCTCACAGCTGTTTCTGTAGTGAATAAAACAAGGAAAGGTCCTTCCCAGAGGGGAGATAGGTTTCCTTCTTTCCATGTTTTTATCAGAATTTTATCTCCTGGTTCTAACTGATGAATTGCAAATCCTAAAGGTGGTGTTTGGGCCACCATCCCAATCTCTCTTCATTCTTTTAATCTTTTTCCAATGGTAATTATATCTTGTTGGATACTATGATCCTCAATTACATTGTTCCCCAGAGGCATTCCTTGAAAATAAGGCATGCCATAGAACATTTCATATGGCGATATTCCAGTCTCACTGTATGTTTTCGTTAAGTGCCAATGGTAAACGTTTCGTCCAGGGCATTTGTGTCTCAATCATTAATTTAGCCAATTGTTGTTTTATTGTTTGATTCATTCTTTCTACCTTCCCCGAGCTTTGTGGGTGCCACAGAGTGTGGTATTCCCACTGAATACCTAATGATTGACATAATAGTTTTATTATTTTAGAAGTAAAGTGTGTGCCCTGGTCAGAATCAATGTACTGGATTATCCCATATCTAGGTATCAAATGTTCTAATAAAATTTTTACCACCATCTGTGCCATAGCTCGTGCTACAGGGTACGCTTCTACCCACTGTGTTAAATGATCTACTATTACCAATAAATATTTTATCCTCCCTACCTTAGGCAATTCAGTGAAATGGACTTGTACTTTCTCAAAAGGTCTGTAAGCTGTTTTTCTCCCTCCCGTGGCTGCTTGTCGAAACACTGTCTTATTTACCTTTTGACAAATTAAGCAACCTTGTGTAATTTGCTTTGCTATTTCAAAAATTCCAATACAACCAAATTGTTTAAGAAAATGATCACTTAACGCTTTTGTACCCCAATGTGTTTGTGCATGCAAACGTTCTAATAATCGCCTGGTGTAGGCTTTTGGCAGCATTTCTCGCCCATCGGGCAGTGCCCATTTTCCTTGTTCTAATTTAGCTCCTATTTTCTTCAATTTTGTTTGTCCTTCTGGGGTAAACTCCTTCTCTCTTTCCTCTCGTCCTTCTTTGCTGGTGTCCTCCTTTGTTTGTATGACATTAATTTTGGCAACTTTAGTCCTCAAGGCTGCTTCCTGGGCCTCTTTAGCTGCTAAGTTATTTCCTCTAATTCGGTAATCACCAAAAGTCCCTTTTGGTGTCCCCTCACATGTACCACTGCTATCTCCTTTGGTTCTCTTAACGCCTTTAAAATTTTTACTATTAATTCTTGATGTATTAAATTCCTCCCGTGAGTATTAATCCAACCTCTTTCTTCCCAAATTTTTCCAAAAGTGTGGACCACCCCATATGCGTATTTAGAATCTGTAAATACAGTCCCGCTTCTTCCTTTTAATAATTCCAGGGCCCTACATAGGGCATACAGCTCACAAGCCTGAGCTGACCATGATGGACTCAGAGGTCCTGATTCCACAATTTCTAAGTCCTTGTTAATTATTGCATATCCCGATTTTCTCTTCCCTTCTACCACTCGGGAGGAGCCATCTATAAACAGCGCTTCTCCATTTTTCAACTCAGCATCTCTTAGATCTGGTCTCACCTTAGTCTGGGTCTCAATTACCTCTAAACAGTTATGTTGTAATTCCTCTGATGGTTCTCCAAACAAAAATTGTGCTGGACTCTGAGCAGAAGTCACCCTCAGTTCTAAGTCAGGGGAGTCTATTAGTATTGCTTCATACTTTAGGATCCGGCTGTCCGTTAACCATTTTTCCGCTTCTTGTTGTAAAACATTTCTGACATTGTGTGGGGTATACACTTTTAAAGGAGCACTAAAGGTAATCTTCCTAACTTCCTCTATTAATAATGCTGTAGCAACCAAAGCTTGGAGACAAGCAGGCCATGCTCTGCTTACTGGATCAAGTAACTTAGAACAATGCCCCATGGGTTTTTTGGATTCCTGCCCAGTCTTGAGTAAGAACTCCATATGCTGTCTGGCTTGATGTATTCACAAAGAGATAGAAAGGTTTTTCTAGATCTGGGAGGCTCAATACAGGTGCTTGTATTAATGCCCTTTTTACTTCCTCAAATCTCTGATCATCTTCAATAAACCACTTAAGTTGGTTATTAGTTAATTTTTCATATAAGAATTTTACTTTATCACTATAATTTTCAAGCCATGGTCTACAATATCCTACTAATCCCAGTATTTGCCTAATTTCCGTTTTAGTCTGTGGGGGTCTTAAGGATAGAATCCCAGATACCCTATCAGGATCTAACTTCTTCCTTCCCTTACTCAGCCAATGTCCTAAATATTTTACTTCTTGTTCTACAAACTGTAGCTTTGATCGGGACACCTTTAATCCCTTTTCCCCTTGAAAATTTAACAATTTAATGGTGGCTTTTCGGATCCCCTCTTCAGTTTCTCCTGCTACTAATGAATCGTCCACATATTGCAATAATTTTACCTCCTTAGGTATTGTGAAATCTTGTAGAATTGTTTCTAAAGTTTGTCCAAATAGATTTGGTGACTCCGTAAACCCTTGTGGTAACACAGTCCATCTTAATTGTTGTTTTTGTCCTGTTTCGGGGTCCTCCCACTCAAAGGCAAAATAATCTCTGGATGCCTCATCCAGAGGACAGGCCCAAAAAGCATCTTTCAAATCTATTACACTATACCAAGTATGTTTGGGAGATATATGACTCAATAAAGTATAAGGATTTGCCACCACAGGGAATTTAGTGATTGTTCGCTGATTTACAGCTCTTAAGTCCTGCACCATCCTGTATGACCCATCCGGCTTTTTTACGGGAAGAATGGGCGTGTTACGAGGTGACATACATGGTTCTAGGGTTCCTTTTACCAAAAGTCTGTCAACTACAGGTTTTAATCCTTTTCGACCCTCCATAGGTATAGGGTATAGCTTGATTCTAATTGGGCGGTGCGGATCTATTATTTGAACGCTTATGGGGTCCATTTTGTCTTTCCAGTTTCCCCTTCCTTATACCACACTGAGGGGTTAATAGCTTCTTCATCCTCTTGTGTTAAAGTGTATAATTTAATCTGCAATTGTCCCCTTGACTCTGAATGCTCAAGTTTAACTTCAAAATCAAATCCCTTCCTAATAAATTGTATTCCGCTTCAGGGAGCAAAAGTAAATCATTAAGACAAATTTTCTTTTCTGTTTCTACTTCTACATCTTTCAATATATTTACTTTAAAAGGCTCTCCTTTTGCTCCTGCTACTGACACGTAACTCTTCCCTTTTTCTATTCCTTTTGGAAGTTTTTGAACGGTTGACTTTTCGGCCCCTGTATCCACTAAAAATAAAACTTCCTCTTTATGGGGACCAATCAATAATTTTATCAAGGGCTCTGTTGATGTTGAAGTCCCCGACACCCCTAATCTTCTTTGAACATCTTCTCATCTTGTTCCCGCTGACGGCAGTTCTTCTGAACATGTCCCCTCTTGTTACAGTAGTAACAGACGGGAATTGTAAATCTTCCTCGATAAGGCTGTCCCCAGGGTGTCTGCTCTATTCTTTTTTCCCTTTTCTCTCCAGGAGTCGTCTTATTTTTCTGACTTTCCCTTACTGCTGCTACAAAAATTTTTGCTTTTGCTTTTTGTTTTTCTTCGTCCCTCCTAACATAGACTTTCTGGGCTTCTCTAAGTAACTCCTCTAATCCTCTTTCTTGCCAATCCTCCAATTTTTCTAATTTCCTTCTTATATCCCCCCAGGATTTAGCTACAAATTGTGTTCTAAGGAGTGCGGTCCCAGCCACTGTATTCGGATCAATTCCAGAATACATTGGTAGGTTTTTCCTCAACCTCTCCAACCATTCTGTTGGAGATTCGTCTTTCCCTTGTTGTTCATTAAATGCTTTAGTAATGTTTTGCCCTCGGGGAACCGCTTCCCTTATTCCCTGTATGATTAACGTTCTCAAATCCCTCATATTTTGTCTTCCTGGGGGTTGTTGATGATCCCAGTGGGGATCCACATTTGGCCATTTCTGATCTCCCGGGGGTCCTGCCTGACTCTGTCTTTCCCAAATTCTCATTCCAGCTTGTCTAATCATTCCCCTTTCCTCAACAGTGAATAGGATCCCTAAAATGGACTGTATTTCTTCCCAGGTATAAGTATTGGGGCCTAGGAATTGGTCCAATTTTTCAGCTACTCCGAGGGGATCATCTAATAGGGTCCCCATTTCTTTCTTGAAATTTCTTACGTCTGTGGTATTTAACGGGACTGCCACAAACCCGATGCCTCCCTGATTGCCTCCGAGGGGTACTTCTCGTAAGGGATATAGAGAAGCTCCCTGAGATACAGCAGTCCTACTTCTCGTACATGCAGCCGGAGGTCGATCTAATTCCGGTGCTGTTGGTGGTGGAGACAGGGGCAACGGTGGTACAGAGAGAGGTACTACGGCCACCGGAGGGGGAGCCGCCGCCGGAGATGGATTATTAGAACATGGAGGCGGTAGGTTATCCAGTGGCTCCCATTTATCATCTTTTTGCTTTTCACTTTTCCCCTCTTCTTCTTCCTCAAACTTTTCATCTGTTTTTAATGTAAGTATTGAGGCTGGAAAAGAACGTAAAGTTCTGTCCCATAATCCTGCATAATCACTTTCCTCCTGACTAAAAGGTTCCTTTGAATTAACATATATATTTAAGGCCTGGCAGACCCAGTCTTCAAAAGATCCAAAAGCGGGCCAAAAGACATGTGGTCTCAAAGGTTCTTTTGGCCATTCTACCATACAATATTGAACTAATTTTAATTTACTTTTTCCTTTTCTGGGGCCCCTATCATTCCAATTTTCAATCATTATTCCTAATGGACTCTCCGGAGGTATTTCTAGTAATTCGCTCCCTTTCTTCTGGTCCTGGGGTCTCGATTTCGTCTGACCCATCTAGGAATTTTTACTGTGGCAATTCCTACAGCCCTTGGCTACCAGTAAGAGTGTCTTGCAGGGGGTTTAGGACCTATCACCCACCCACGAATCCTATAAGAATCGCTTCGGTCCTTCACCGGCCAAGTCCCTCGCGGGAGATTGGAACCGCGGTTAGAAGGCCTCCACAATCGCTTCGGAACTAGCTTCCGTCTCAGTCACACTCTTACACACACAGGCAACCGAATCCTACCCAACCGAACGGTATGCACCTTAAATACTTACGACTCCGTCGTCTTCGTTCGGATCTTCGCGCGCAGAATTACGGGCAAAATAAACTGCTGCAGCCGGCAAGGGAGCTCATAAAAAATCAAATTCTTTGCTTGCCCCTATTCAGGTTCAGGATGGCGTTAGTCCCGACCCGACCCGATCAGGAGCCACCAAAAGGTGGGGCGCCCCTCCTAGATCAAGTCAGAATTCAGGAACCAAGACCATCCCGGACGAGCCCCCAATTGTTATAAATGATTTCGTCCCAAACACGATTCCAATTCAAATTTACAATTTATTAAGCGAATAGAGGCAAGCAAACAGCGCTGGGTGCGCCGGGAGTCTCTGCTCCACCAAGACGCACGCGGTACAGCTCCTGTTCCTGGTTTATATCCTGTCCGTTAATACATATTCATGAACAGGCGTGTCTTCTTCGGCGCATGCCCTCTTCTCCTGCTAGAGTTATTATACGGCCAAGCTATTATACAGCAGGGATGAGAGTAAGCTTAGCAATGGGATTGTTTTGGACTTCTTCGGCTGTGATAATTGAAAATTGATTATATCTAGAAAATCTACCATGGCAAGGAGAGACTCTAGCTAATTGTATGCAGCCAGCCAGCAAGGCTAAGCAACACCCAGCTTGTACCCACGAGCAGCCTCACAGATGACTTTAGAAAATCAATTAGCATTGAATATGGTACTACTAAAGGAGAACAGCGTTTGTGGATGGCTGAATAACACCTATCCTGGCAAAACCTGCTGTCAATTCCAAATGTGTCCGCTACTCTGCATCAAGCTAGAGATGAAATGCAAAAAACTGTGGACCAAACCCATGAGCTCAATGAGAAGATGAAACCAAGCAACTGGCAATGAACGAGGTGGATTTAAAATATTTTCAGTTGGCTCAGATTAAAAGTTAGTGGATGGGATCATAGTCTAACCCAGTATGTATTAATGTTTATCATAATTGTTATTGTTATTGTCCGTATTTG
This sequence comes from Phaethon aethereus, assembly GCF_964289735.1. Taxonomy (NCBI): domain Eukaryota; kingdom Metazoa; phylum Chordata; class Aves; order Phaethontiformes; family Phaethontidae; genus Phaethon; species Phaethon aethereus. The sequence goes on along the minus strand of NW_028114048.1, from coordinate 124 downwards.
ATTGTCACGTGTGAAATCTATGATAACTAGAGCTGTAACCATGCGTGTTAAGAGGATCCACATCTATGATCCTGAATACATCCCTTTAATACCATCCCCTATTATAAATTGCGACAAGCGAGGG